>NW_027106164.1:7345-20168 GCF_000696795.3 Halyomorpha halys | reverse complement strand
TATATTATTTAAAATTCCTCCTATAACTATGCTCAATAGATAATATATTTTTTCTTTTTCCATAACTGACGTATAATAATAATGCTGGTAACTTAAAACCTACAAGTTTGCGCAAGACAGCCCCTTGATACTTTAAGACTCAGATTATCTAGAAGGTTTCTTACAGGACATACAAGTCCTCTCAGGTTGAAATAGGGAAAAATTAACAAATTCCGACAAAACCATTTTTTTTCCACAAAACCATTTTAACTATTCCAATATTCATGGGATCATCACCTTGGAGAATATACATCTAATACCCAGAAGACAAATTACTCGCGGTTGCATTTCTTGTCATAGTTGACCTTGGACCCACTGTTTATGTGTCAAACTGTATATGGGATCAAACACATAATTAATAAGTTATGTAACCGTTACATTTGTTATGTATACTTTATTTAACACAAAATATTTGCTATTTATTTACTTTTTTATATATACTTTATAATAAAAACAATTAACATAATTTTTAATAATTAACAAAATTATTATTAATGAAAGTTATTAATTTTTTTGGTAAATTAAATTAATAATACAAATATTTCTTAATCCTTTTTCTCAATTTGTTTATATTTTTCCCAACGTTTCGGCCCACAGGCCAGTGTAAAGACCTAAATTATTCATATTTTTTACTTAAATTTCAGTCATCACAATAATATTTTATTTCCACCATCATGCCTTAAAATTTATAATTATCAAGGTTTTGCTAACTAAAAAAAGATAATCCTTTTAATTTTAAAAGGAAATAAAGGAAACTTTTAGAAGCAATGTATAGTTCTGAAAATATTAATTATCATTGGTAAGGCAATAGACTACTAATTCCAAGGACCCAGCTTCGAAACCTGTAGAAAATAATTATTAACTATTACCGGTAGCCGTTGAGTCAATCCTGTAGGTTTAGAAGCCCTCCGAGGTCCACCAAGCCTCATGATGAGGATACTCTTGATTGGGTACAAATCTTATGGTCGAGCGTGTTCTGACCATATTACCTCATTGCACAAACGTTGGTCTAGTAAAAGTACTTCCTTACAAAGTACTGCACCCCTGACCCTCCATGGATTGTAGGATTTAATTTTAATTTTAATTTAACACAAGTATATGTATTAAATGTATTAATGAAAAATAAATAATAGAAAAATATTAATATAATTGATACAAATGAAAGATGAAATATATTAAGCACTAGAGATTGTTAATAACAGTCCTAACCTGGGGAAGATAGGTTTTGTGATATGAGAGTAAATTTGTGTATTAGTATGAAATAACAATATAAATGTTAGTAAGTAGATTACCATTATTTTTGAAACCCATCAAAATAAAATGTTGTGTTATTAATTGATGAACAAAATTATTTTAGAGTTAATCGAATTGAAAAATGAAAAATATTTGGAACATTGACAAACCAATTTTAAGTATTATAGTCGATAAGTTGAAGTATAATAGTAGAAATACAGTGATATTGTAATGAAGGAAATTTAAATAGAAAATATGAATATTTTAGAGTCCCGTTGATGAAGACCTTAAGGCCAAAACGTTGAAGAAGATTTTAAGAAAAATGGATTCAAACAAATTTATGTTTTAATCACAATTATTTATTTAAAGTCGACGACTCTTAAGACTACTGTTTTTTTTTGCGTAAGATGAGAGGATAAAACCAATTAATCGGGAAATTCTATTTTTAAAATATCTTTCAACTAAAACCATGAGAAGTGTAGATTTCAGATACTTTATTTATTATATAAATATTAAGAATTCTTTTAGGTTGTATATTTTTACTACATACTAGTAACAGCGTTTTCCTGCTTATTGTGCTATTTTACTGTGACAGCACAATAACAAAGCTCTTCTGTATAATCTCTAATAACAGAACTAGACCGTATTGCAATCACCCATACGGGAGTACTAACACCTTTTATCTTACTTGAATTCTTCCAATTTTTCATATATTTTTTTTTCATTTTGTATTCTCTTATTGAAAAAATCACCTGTAGTATAAAAACTATTCAGAAATACTGAAAAATTTTTTGAGTTAAGGAAAAAACAATTTTTTTTCTTATTATCATACTTCTGTACCTCTAGAAGACGAGGAAGTAATAGGCAATACGTAATAATATTTGTTGATTAGAAGAACAAAAAGCACTCTAATGTGGTTCTTCACTTTGTCAAGTGGCCTGGTCCCCTTCACCACTCCTCCTCTTAATTACTAGGGCTTTTTCCTATTGTCCTTTGATCGTTTTCATATATGCTAACTCTATATAATAGTTTATTTTAAAATTTATACACACTACCTTCACCATAATATTATTATGAAAGTATTATAACCAAAATAAAAGTAGTAATAATGAATAAGAAAATTTAAAATTGATATATATTATTATTGAGAAACATAGTGAACTATATACTGTATATGTAAAAAATTTATATGGTTTTGGTAGTTCAAATAACTTTTTTTTGTTTCTTTTTTTTTAACAATTGATAAATATATTAAAAATGGTTAATTATACTTGATATAAGTATAAATTTTAAAATTGAAATATTGCCTGATATAATATGAATTAATTTATCAAATTTAAGTAAATTTCTGATTTCTCAAATTTCAAGTTAAGCTTATTATAATTCAATCTAAAACTTTGTTCAGAATTCGAATAAGATATTACACATGTATGAATAGAAATTAAAAAAAAAAAAAATTCATATCATTTACAGATTCTTCTTCCATCCCTTGACTTAGGGTATACACTACCCGCAACACAGAAACATCATGCGGGTAGTGTATATGGAACAGCGCCGTTCTCTCAACATTACTTGCATATAACTTTTATAACAAATGGCAAAAATTGTAGTATTTTCTCTTATTTTGTGAGCTATAGTCATAAATATTCCTTATACCAGAACAACTATACTGTATAAATTCAAAGTAAGTTAGTTTTCTTTTATTTCAGCCTATAAAAGAATTCTTAGGCTCAATGAACCAAATAAAAATGAAGGATGAATTTAATTTTAACCATTTTTTTTGTCCTTTGCCTAGTCATTTACAGCATACGGAGCTAAGGGGTTATCAACAAGTAACCAATATAATCGAAACACGGTGGGAGAGTCAAGTTCTCATTTCGTGGTACCGCCAAGAAATAAAAGACTAATTCATTTGGCCAGATTCGTATTGGCACGGCTGAGTTACGAGGTCGCTAAGGCCCCTTCCTCTCTACTGAAAGAGAAAACCCATTTTCAATTTCAATAAAGTCCCTTTTTTTACCTGATGAAGAATTTCCAGGCCTAGTCTCAAAGACACCATCAGACCTGACCCGTCCCAGAAATTGATTATAAAACTAGAAAAAAATTATAAACTTTTGAAGAGGGCTTCTAATATTTCTAGTTTTATGATTTATTAGACTGATTTTTTGGGAGTGGTTTATTTTATTATTAACACAAAAAACATATTTCTGGTTTTGTTTCGTGGCAAAATTTATTGAACTACACCATTGAAAAAATAAGTGTGGGGTGCGAAAAGGTCCCATGGGGTTCCTTGGAGGATTAATGCCTTCGAGGTTCAATAAACTACTTCATCCTCATGTACAGTGAACACTCCTTAATTTTCCAACCTGCAAGAGCTCTCTGCTTTAGTTACTAAATCCCTAAAGGTCACTATCCTGGAGGACGAACGTGATCCGCTCCGGAGTATCATTAGGATGCATTACAGCTCCCCTGGGAACATTACATCTAATGCCGGTATTATGTCGTAAGGGTTATTCTATTAGCTAAGGAGTTTCGTCTTAAATGTCACGCCCGAGCTTCAATCCAATAACGTAATTTGCCTCATTGTATTGCAGTACTCACTGAAGGTTAAGGTTTGAATGCATAAACTATACAATCATATTAAAAACTTATACTAAGTTCTAATACAAGAAAAATATATCACCGAATGACGTTCATTATGAAGTTGGCCTCTAATAATGACTCAAAAAAATTGAGAAAAAATAATGAAAAAAAAACTGATCAACGACTGGGGTGATTAAAGTGGACTTGTAGAGAGGAGTGCGCTTGAATTAATCTGACATTAGTGTATTGCTTGGAGTGGACTGATAAGGGTGCTCGAAGTAAAGATTTCACTCCATTCCCTCGTTCCATTTTTACTATCAGTTACCTATACATGAAATATGTAGTAAGGGAAAGTATTACGATCGTGCAAAATTTCAAATTCGAGTTTTCGACAGAAACATATGTTTTGAGGTCCTCTGAGTCTAAAAAACCTAGTCATCTCGCAAAAAAGTTTTTTTATTTCTATGTGTGTGTTGAAGCAACATTTAAAAAAAATAGAAAGTTGTCTTTTTTATATGTTTATTTATTTGTATCATATAAATTTGTAATATGCGAATCGATTTGTTTTAGCTATATTACTGTCATTAGCAGTTGTGCGGAATATCATAAATTACAGTTTTGTTTTATGTAAAACTATGTATTTCATGTGATTACGATCTATTTTAGTATACAACAATCACTGGTTATAAACATCGCTGTAACGCCCGGGATGTTTATACAAATAATGCCTCTCGTCAGTATAGTTTGTATTTGGCCAGCCACAGTCCTGAACCATACTTTCGTCCTATCAGCCTCAGGGACCTCTATTTTTCTTCAATACGTCTATTCACCAGATCATATCTCATATTTCTCAGCTGTACAGAGGTCAGAAAATGAGACATTTTTATCTATGCATATACATAATTCTGTGCTCATAACATACATCGCATATACATATATATTTCAGAGTTTTCTTCTTTTTTATTCTAAAAGGACAGTGTAATTTTTTATTTCATGCAGAGAATTAATTTATGTTATAATTATTATCTTATTTTTTCTTATTATTACATCTTGAAAAATTGTTTCTTCATTTATTTCTTTATGTTGTTCTTCTTATCTATTAATTTAGTTTTGTCTACTTGATTTTCCTCAAGTTTATTTATTTATTAATTAACATTTCCTACCCACAAATATGGTGGATATACAAGTGGAAAGTTAACTGTATGCCTGTATGTTTGTGAACGAACAGCTTAGCTCAAAAGCGAAAAGTTATTTTGTTAAGTTAGCGACGTTTTCGTTGATTTCGATCGACTAAAAGTACTACTTTGTAGAATCGATTTTCCAATTTTTTTGGATTCCCCCAAAACAGCTCATGCGATTTTAATTAAACTCGGTATGTCAAGGAATAATATGTTTTTTTTTCTTATCTTTGCAATTTTTTTTGTACCTGTAAATCTATTACAATTAGCAAATGAGCTGTATTCAGCTATTCAGGCATGGCATTGGGTTGCATGAGGGAGACAGCACCCAGTGGTACAATCTCATTCAAGTAAATTATTTGATTAGCAGGTCCCTCATCCAACTCCTCTTCAGCCTACGCCGAGTTACGTCAGGGATATCATTTGTTATATAAATTTATTTAAATGTCCATGTAGTGTAGTGTGAAACCGTTTGTAAGTTAAATGAATGTGGTCCGTTACAGTCGGAATGCGTGGGTCGGTGCGAATGGTCTCGTTTGAAACGTAGAGTGGTGAGTTCATTGCCAGTCTTAAAAATTGCAATTGAAAAGTTTCTATTTTCTTAATCTGTGTCTTTTTAGTGGGTCCATGAATTTGGCAGGGTGTAAGTGTGGGGGTAAAGGTAAAACTGAGGGATAGTTTATGATGCCTGTGTAGTATGAAATATAATTGTCTCAGTTAGATATTTAGCGTTTTACGTTTTGTTTTGACCTGTGGGCCCCATGTTGTTCCCAACCTTCTATCATAGGTAAGTCATAAATAAGTTACAGCGTTTGTTTGTGGTATAGGGAGATTGTCAATGTAAACTAGAGGGAATATTTTGTGTCGTAGAGTAAATGTGGCATGTTGTGACTTGTCGTGGTTAATATTAATTTTCCATGGTGTGCAGTAGGTCTGTATACAGTTTAGACTATATTGTTGTGTTAGTGCGGCCTGTAAAGGGTCTGTGTTTCGCGCATTGATATCACATAAATTGAATATTCTTTAATATCATATAGGTCTTTTTCTCATTGAAATTGCCAAACATATTTTTGAACAATTGTTTGATTTTTCGCTTTTATATATAATAAAGGTCCTTTTTTTGAGAAAACTCGGCAGATAACTGCATTTTTGTTTTTAAATAAAAGTCCCCAAGTATAGAAGACATTTTATTGCAATCACCGTGAAAATCGAAAGCGGAAATTTTTACTGTTTCTATATCGGTTAATCTAATTCCAATGAAAGTGTTCGTAATATATTTTGTTGGAATTAGAAATACACAATATCTATTGTCCAAATCAATTGATTCTGTTAAATTAATTTAATTAATAGTAGTATAATACAAATATTGTTAGTAAGCTGGTTTTTTATTTAACTTTATTTTTTATTATTTTTATTTTTAATCAAGTTTTAAATAAATAAATACAAAGAGTATTTTTTATTTTTATTTAAACTCTTTTTCACTTATAAATGAACACTGTTGTATTTAAAAAATTAAATCATCACTTAGTATTACTGTGGATGCAAAAGAAAATTGAAAAAAAAAATTTGTTGTAAATTTTTTAAACTTCAGTCTGTCAAATTTCCAATAAAATATGTAAAGAAAAATTTAAATAAACAAATAGTTATATACATTCATATTGTTGGGTTTTTTTACACTATTTTTGTCATACTTTCTGTAATCCGAACTGTGACCCCCTGCTGTTTATGATTCAAAAATGTTCTCACAGGATTCTGCACTCACGGTCTGTATACATTTGGCATGAAGCGGTAGGAGTGGAGCGATTGTCAGTAGTCACTTTCAGTACAGTTATTTTAGAATATAACGACAATGATACAAAGGAATCGTTTCAAGCGCGAAATGTCGTAGGATTATTTGAAATAGCCAAACTTTGAATCATGGAAAAGTTTAAATCTATATCTTATTCAGTGACCTACCTAGAATATACTTTAGTTAAATACTTCTTTACTTCTTCGAGAAGAGGATGAAAGTTTTACTTAAATTCTAGACACTTCGAACTTTCATTTAAGTCTAAAGAACAACATTTCCAAAAGGTATTAAGTACCACAGACATTGTTAACTCGAACAATGGCTTTTTAAGTTCCATACCTCTGTTTAAAGTCTTCTTAAGTTTTTTTCACCAATATAACATCTTTTGACAGTTGATTTTTTGTCCAACTGATAGGGAAAACTACAAGCAGTATTTAAAACTGATTTTTTCTTCTTCATCAGTTGGAATCCTAGTTATAATATCCAATAATAAGGTAGTAATAACTTCAATTAAAATTTAATTTAGCCCAAGCAGTCCCATTCTTTAACAAGTGCAAAGAAGTTATTATTTAACTGAATAAAATTGGTAATTGACAACAATCATTTACATTCAAATAATTACAACATTAAAAAAATAATAACGTTAACATTTAAACAACAATAAAGACCAACAGAGTTATTTTGAAGTACACTTTTCCATAAATTGATTTCAACTCATAACAACATACCAGTTAATATTAGTGTATCATGAATAGGTGGTATAGAGCTATAATATTATATATTGTATATTAACAGTGGTACTACTGTAGTTAATCACTCAGGAAAAAAATAAAAGTAAAATAAAAATTGAGAGCGAAGATACAATAAAGAATAATAACTAATTCAAATAACAAGAAATAAATATTCAAGTAATCGACTCTTGTAAAAGTAATGTTTTACTACTCAATATGTAATAAATACAAATATAAATAGTTATGGTCGAAAAGAAGATGAGAGAATTGTTTATATTAAAATATTTGATGTGAAGTTAATGGGAAATTGGTTACCGGGCAACCATTGAAACGGTGAGTAAACGGATATTTCAGAGCACGCTAGACTTGTTCGAGTTTATGAAGCAATATCTGTTATTATGATTGGTTTCATTAATAAAACGGATTTCATCGGAATTATCATTATTAACAAATTGATGTAGTCACGAACTCTTAGGTAGCAATGGCGGAAATTAGGTCTCTTGAATGTGGGGAGTGAAGACTGTGGGGCAACAATTGATGATAAAAACTCGTGGGGCTAAAACAATAAAACAATGCCTCCTATGAAATGACATGCTGTTGTAGCCAAATTAATATCGATAATAATACTGCTGCTAGCCACTCTTTATATAGCTCGTTGTGAGCTGAGATACAAAATGTTTATAAACACGTTTTTCCAATATAATGTTTCATGTATAAACACATTACTTTGTAATATATAAGGATTAACTATAAAATAAAGAAATATTAAAAACAAAAAAAATGTATTTTGTACAAATTAATGTCCTAGTTTGCATAATTAAACATTATGTACATGAGGAAACATTAATTCGTTAATAGAGTAATCACTATAATCATCGACCCCATATGCATAGTATTTTCTAATTGTTAGAGGAAGGTCACTCGAAACTATATATTATAATTAATCATTTCAAGAGGACATCAAGCTTCTACCATTTATTGGCGAACCAATGAACTAACAGTGCTGCAGTACCCTTGTGTCTGTACAAAGTACAGTAACAGTGCTGCAGTACCCTAGTGTCTGTACAAAGTACAGTAACACTGCTGCAGTACCCTAGTGTCTGTACAAAGTACAGTAACACTGCTGCAGTACCCTAGTGTCTGTACAAAGTACAGTAACACTGCTGCAGTACCCTAGTGTCTGTACAAAGTACACAGTGGACAGAGACCCGGACAACATGGTGCCAAAATCGGAGGATTAAAATTAATTCCAATAAATTCTACCAAATCACATTTACCCTACGTCGTAAACCAATGACCTCTTGGCCTACAGTATCCTTTAATAATATACTACTTATTCCTGTCGATCAGATCCGTTACTTAGGACTACATCTCGACAAACGACTGACATGGAATCCTCATACAAGACTGAAAAGACAGGAAACTGCTCGTCGATATCGACTATTACAACATTTACTAGACAAACGGTCTAAATTGCCAATCCATTACAAAAGACTGATCCACATGACTATAAGGCCTATCTGGACATAGGGAGTTGAGCTTTGGGGCTCCACTAAACCATCAAATTCCTCCATAATCCAATCCTTGCAGTCCAAAATCCTTCGTAATATCCTTAACGCTCCTTACTTTGTCACAAATCAAGGCATCCATCATGACTTAAAGTCCCATATGTTGCCGATTTGGCCAAAACCAGATACCATTCCTTCCATAGAAAATTTCTCAACCGCCCACATCCACTTGTTTCTTACATGGCTTCTCCTTCATTACCTAATAATTCTCCTAGGCGTCTGAATAGAAGATGCCCTCGGGATCTTCTTCTCTAGAAATGTTATTGGAGTTCTATCAATGAGTAGATTCTCCATATGTTTGTATCATGTCACTATCTCACCTACAGCAAATTTACTTGTTGTATATATGTTATACAGTTGTAAATAACAATAAATAAATGATTTAAAAAAAAATGAGTAATTACTGTACCTAGGCGAAGGAGGAGAGGTCAAAATGAGAGAACACGAAGGAAATCGTCCTCCACTAATCACCAGTATAAGTAAAATTCCATCGTTCTATATTATCCCAATCCAATCAATAGCAAAATTTAATTTATTAACAATATTAACCCATATTTAAGGCCTTTTGCCTTAAACCACATGTAAAATAAGCTTTTTTGTATTAAGTGATTCGTCGGTTTTGAGGATCAGTCAATAATATAGTTCGTCCAAATTTGCAGGAAAACATACGAACGATCAAAAAACGTAGCTCGGTGGCATAGCGCGACCACTAGGCTCGTATCGTTCGTCAGTTTTCGCCTGAACTGGTGTGAAGTGTGAACCGATCCCGTTCTACTGGGATTAAGTTCTGAGCGAAGGCCAAAAAACGAGTGATAAATGGGCTGGGAAAAGTTAATTTAGAAGAAATATCAAGAATGTATCGAAATGTGTCATTTCTTATTCGAAGGTAAGAGAGGTAATGGTCATCGTCAATTTATAGATCATATTACAAATCAATAAATTTACCGAACGAGTTTTTTTGATTTGTTTTTTTCGTAAACGTTTCACACACATTTTCCGTCTTCGTCGATATCGCCTATGCTTGATACATCGATGAATCGAAAGTGATTTCTTAAGCAAAAAATTTTATATCAGAATAGCCATTCTTAAGAGCCGTCTCGTCTACTACGAATCCGGACGAATACTAAGACAATCGACAATAGAAATTCGCACGAATTCTACGAATCAACGAAGTAATTATTATAAAGCTACATATGCATAGTATAATTTAAAAATAATAACTATTACAATTAAAATATTACTTATTATTATCTATTACAATTTGTTCTACATTGCTGTGATCCAACTAACTCAAGGTTTGTGCAAGAACTGGATAGGATTGAAAAGATAGTAGGGTTTGCTTAGGTTTTTTTCAACACGTTACCGTTCTTCTAAGCTAGTAGTCCATTTGTTATTTCTGTTTTACATTCTGTCTATTTATGTTTATAGCTGTAAATTACGTCTTATGTATTTATTAAGTTAGAATACCATGAATTTCAATTGTTTACATCACATTTTTTTTTCAAGAAATCTAATATACTAAAAATGTTTTTCTAGATTTTAGACTCATTTCTCTTATAGCTTTTTTAATTGTAACGGAAGGGTTAAATATTAAAATTCAAGATTTTGTCTATCTTTATACTTACTTTATGGATGCGAGACGTAGCCTCTAACACTAAGGGATGAACAGCGTCTTAAAGTTTTCGAAAATAAAGTATTACGCAAAATATTCGGAACGAAAAAGGATGAATTAACGGAAGAATTTATAAGATCACACAACGATGAATTAAGGGACCTACACCCGGTAAATATAATTCAAGCTATAGCATTGCGGCGTGTACGATGGGCGTGTTAGGTTGTAGGGCATAGTAACGAGCGGATCCCTAAAATTTATTTAATTAATTAACACACTGAACCAACGGGTAAACGTCCGAGGGGTAGACGAAGCGTAGATGGGAGGACTGCGTTAAAACTGATTTAGTGGAACTGGGTTTGGTGGGGTATCACTGGAAGGATGTATGCAGAGAGTGTTTGGCGTTATCGGCATCGAAGCTTCGGGTTCGTTAAACCTTTATTATTATTATTATACTTAGGTATGCGGTCATACAAGGTTTTGTGAAAGAATGAAAAAAAAATTTTAAACGGAGCTTAAGGTCGTAGGTAAAATTAAAAAAAAAGTGCAAGATAAAGAGGAGAGAAGCAAAAACCACTAAGATTAGGTTCGTTGATAATAAGAGAGACCTCTCTATATCGGGCTCTCTCCGGCTTTATTACCAGTAAGGATAGGTTTGTTATCAGTTCACTAATTGCATATTTAATTTAAATCTCCAAAACTAAGAAATGTTTATTTTTCTTTTGTTCCTTCTCAATAATATATATAAAAATCATTAGCGAATTGTGCTCAAAAAGCCATTTTTGATCACAATGTATTTTCCTCCAAAAGGTTGGTTTACTTCATGGAAATTGCTGTAAATGTTAAAATTCATCAAATGATAAAACTTATTTTTTTTAATTATTTTATAAAATATAATATTTATTACATATTCTTGGGACTGTGAGATAATAATTTCCAATTAGAAAAAAAACACAAATTCCTATTTTTCAACAGGTGATAACCTTCAGTGTAGGACTCCATTGGGAGTCTTGGGCTGACGTAAGAAAAGAAAAAAAACATTTTGGATATTAAGGAAATAAAGTCTAATACAAATTTCGGAAATTAAGACAATAATGACCTAGCAGTGGTTCATGCTATTAAATAATTTGTTTATTTATTTATATTTTTTATCTTTAATTTTTTTTTTTATCAACCTGTAAATGTATATTTACAAACCAGCAAATTGGATCTTTTATCCAGGCATAGCATGAGCTGGCATGAGGGAGATAGTACCCAGTGGTGCATCCTCCTGACGTTAACTAAATTATTTTATTACCTGTGGAGGTCCCGCATCCAACTCCTCTTCAGCATTCGCCGAGTTTTTTTTTATTTATTTATTTATTGATATCTACAACTGTATAAAAAAATACAAGTAAATTTGATCATATTGACATAATGATATGATAGAGAATGTAGAGAAACTACCCAGTAGTAGAACTCTAAAAACAGTTTACAATATAAGGTCACAAGACCATCTTCTTTTCATCGCCGAGTTACGTCAGGAATGCCATGCGTTGCCATCTGTCGTATAAATTTATTGAAATGTCCATGTATCGTGTTGTGAAAGTGTTTGCAAGTCGTATGAATGTGGTCCGTTACAGTTGGAATGCGTAGGCCGGTGTGAATGGTCTCGTTTGAAACTTATAGTGGTGAGTTTGTTGCCAGTCTTAAACATTTTGATTGAAAAGTTTGTATTTTCTGAATCTGTGTCATCTTAGAAGGTCCATAAATTTGACAAGTAAGTTTTAGTAAGTAATTGTATACATTAAGTTTCTGTCTGAGCGATAATTTAGAACGCCTGGGTAGTATAGAATACAATTGTCTCAGTCGGAAATTTAGCGTTTTACGTTTTGTCTTTCAGACACATATAGAAAAATAATTAAATATCTCTCAGAAACAAAAGCTGACTACCACACATATCAGCTACGTCAGGAGAGGGCGTTCAGAGTAGTCATCAGACAATTACACCCCTCAACACCACCGGAAGCTATCAAAGAAGAACTTACGGCCATGGGATACGTAGTACGACAAGTAGTTAACGTACTAAAAGATAATAAAGATCCACATGG
>NW_027106164.1:0-3341 GCF_000696795.3 Halyomorpha halys | reverse complement strand
GGTATAGAGTGATTGTCAATGTAAACTGAAGGGCATGTTTTGTGTCGTAGATTAAATAATTTAAAAAAAAAGTTATAATGTAACAATAATTCACTTAAACTCATTAAATTTCTCTGTTATCATTATAGTTATTCTTACTTGAAATTACTATAACGATAAAAGGGTTTTATGTTTTTTATGCCTTTTGCTATACAACATCTATACCCTAAAGCAGGGGTCTTCAACTCTTCTTAACAGTAACGACTGGATACAGCTACAGTATGTATTTTACTATGTATGTATATAGCTACTGTATGTACAATTAGTGTATGTATTTTATAATAGTAGTTTCACTAAGGTAACATTCATGCTGTATCCAGTCGTTACTGTTAAGAAGAGTTGAAGACCCCTGCTTTAGGGTATAGATGTTGTATAGCAAAAGGACTCAGACAGAAATACACTGTAAGACTATAGCCTCAAAATGAAGGGATTAGGTAAATAGAATGACTTAGTGGAGCCGATAGCTGACGATAAGGTCCGTTAATTCCTCCCTATCTTGGATTTTATTGCCCCCGATCCGGAGAGGCCTAAAACTAATGAAGCGGAATCTTCATCGACCCTTCCATTCGATTCTAACCGAGTCACCATTAGGCGGTGGGGGGGGGGAGGGGGAAGAAGCTATCAACCCTCATTACCGACCAGAGCTACCGCGACATTTACTTTGATCGCATCTTACACTATCGGGGATGTGTGAATCTTTTTAGCTTATTTCTATATTTGTATACATTTTTTCTTATGCCTTGTTGAAATCAGCCAAAACCAAAACCAAAACTTTTGGCCTAATCATCACAAATACTTCGGAAAACCAAAAAAACTAACATTAAAAAATATCAAATCTCTCAGGGAAAAAACATTCTGGACAATTACAAAATATTCTTGGTTCGTCAACGATATAGATTTACATACTAACTACTAAAGAACAAATACGCATCGACTACGAACGATTCCATGACAAATCAAGAGGTTTTTCAACAAAAGGAGTTGGATGAGAGATCCTCCAGTTTCTTATTTCACGCCTGAAGTAGGCGCTACTGGGTACTACTCCCTGTCATCACATTTTTATTAGTACGAGTATTATATCACATTCCCTCACTGCCATATCAACTGTCTCGGCTTTGTTGGAATAGAGGTACGTCTCTCAAAAAAAATTTGTTTTATATTTTTTGTTTGAGATTGGAGTTGATTAGTATCAAATCTAATACAATATCTTTAGCAAAGTTTGTAAGACGACCTCAGTATTTTTTTTTAATAACTTGCATGAAACATTTTTTCAAATTATAATCCTCAATTGTATACCTATTGTGTGAATGGGTAGCTCATTGGTAAGGTAATGGACTACTACTCCCAAAGGCCCGGGTTCAAATCCGGCTGTAGCTTCGGGAGCCGTCCGGGGTCCGCCCAACCTTATTAAACCATTATTTGGTTAAAAATCTGGCGGCCGAAGTGATTCTGACCAAATTACCTCCCTGCATAACTATTGGTCTAGTAACAATACTTCCTTACAAAATACTGCACCCTTAAACCTTCATGGGTTTTAGTGGTACAGATTTATTTTTTTTTTATTTTATAATTATCATTTTTTTTATACATATACAAATATTGAAAAATATCAAGGTACGATCTCATCTTTCCGTTTTGTATAATTTATCCAATTATGAAAACCACTGTTTCGTTTAAAATTAATCTAATTAATATCAACCCTTATTAATTATATTATTTGCATATTATGATAGATGCGGGCTAATTAATTGACATCTAATTTAGTCCTCAAGTAAAATTAAATGAACAAAAAAAGATAACGTGGGAGGTTATTCAGTTATATCATTAGGGTTATATTCATTGTCAGTTTCTTTCGATTTGTATAATGTAAACGTCAATAATGTGATGATAATAATCTATACTATTTATTCTTTTCTGATAATCCCTGTCTTTAGGGATATTATTCGAATAATGACTATGACTGATTAAATAAGTGAGATTGACTGCATGATTAAGGGGTAAAAGAAATTAAGCATTATAAATAAAACTGAAGGCTCCAATTCTTGATATATATATAAATTATCTATCAACAGTTAAACGCCTCATTCTGTTTATAATGCTTAATTAATTTGTTATTGCTTTAATATCACCATTGCTGTGGATTGCATTATTCTTGATATTTGTAATACAATAAAACAATAAATAAATATAAGAGTTATCCCAAACAGGTTATAATTTTACTTAGAAGTGGTATGTGAAATTCATGTTTATAAAAAAAAAGTACAAGTTATACTAGGAATATAAACTGGTTGGTAGGAAATATACCTCTCATTATCTTAGTTCTTTATGAAATGTGTATTGGAGATCTTGCTTGGATTCTTCTTTGAACTTTATCATCTTCCATGCCCTTCTTCTTCCTATGGTTGATGCTGAAGTGAATTAACTCACTCATTATCACTCAACATTTCAACACAAAAAAGCTAAGTGTATGAAGCATACCTTCAACTTAATTGCCAGACATACTTCACTTTTGGTTGGTTGGTTGGGTTTGAGTGGACTGTATAATTGAAAAATGAAACATGATTGAATGAAAAATAAAATTCTACTGTTTAATTTACAAGTGGTGTAGGGGGTGGCCGAAAGAAAACATTTATGATTAGATGGTTAGTAAATTTTGAAGAATACTTAAAAAGAATGCTTCCTAATTAGAAAATATTTTATAATATTTTTACTGAGATTAAATAAATTTAGATGGTTGGAAAGTTAATGTCTATTGTTGCTGAGATGTGGAGTTGATGAGGATGATGGGTCACCATGAACAATAAATAATGAAATTCTCCTACATGATGTGACTGAGTGGGGTGGTTCCATGTGGAATTTGTAGGTTCAAACTTCAAGGGATTATCCCTACCATGGCTGGTTGTCGCCGTTCTCCTAGATGGCGCCGATACTGATAGTTTCTTGTGTCAGTAGATGTCACTTTAACATAATGAAAGAGTTGCCCATCTTAAACCTAAAACCTTTTAGATTCAGCCTTTGGCCGGAATAGAAGTAGTGTTACTGTACCAACTACACCAATTTTTTTCAGAAACACGCTAGTAGAGAGAATATGGGGGAGCTGGGACACCGATTTGAGGAGCCAATCAGAAGCCAGCATTTTGATGACGTCACACATGGCGGGAGATTTGAATTCAAATATTCGGCTCGACCCACCCTTAACCACTCACGTGGTCTGTCACGTGGTCTATCACGTGATCATTAGGCAGCCAATGGGAGGCTAGTATTTGGTCACGTGACCCCCTGGCGGGAGATTTAAATTTAAA
>NW_027106163.1:0-5498 GCF_000696795.3 Halyomorpha halys | reverse complement strand
TTGCAAATAGCTCTCTTACATTGCAGACATGTCAATTTCGTCTTCCTGTCCTTTCTCCTTTCTCAAAAAGAACACCTTACTTGTTTCTCTAAGATCGTATATTTATATATACGACGCCTAACACATTTGGTCAAAGTATCAGTTCATCCTTTATTCAAATTATAATCATGTATGACTTGTGGTTTACCAGATTCTTCAATGACTGCATCATCTTGCATTGTTGGTTGGGTGTCATTTTGTCATTAGCCTTCCACTCTTGCCTATTTAGTTTATCATCAAATCTCAAGCAGTATGAGAGGAAGCTGAACCAATTCATGAATATGGTTTGTCGAAATAAAGGATGGTCCCTTTTTGTAGAGAAAAGCTCCTCTAATGAGAGTTTACCGGATTTATTATTTACTTACACTAAGGATACTCTGGGGTGTGAGATACCCCAAGACTAGTTCAAATCACAATAAATAGCAAAACAAGAATGGCACATGGTGCACATGGCAGCAGATAATCAAAATCAATTATGTTATGAATAACAGTTATTTACATGGCGGGGTTTAGCAAAAGAGCTACACATGTAGGAATTATTCAAAATTTAAAAAGTGCTGGGGTATGTGACACCCCAGTGTATCCTTAGTGTAAGTAAATAATAAATCCGGTAAACTCTCGTCGTTCTAGGGTTAAATTAATTATTAATTATATTGGTAAATATAAAGTTGTTTTAAAATTATTATATGAATACTCAGAAAAAGATTTGTGTATGGTATGCTAAATTATCCAGGGAATTCAGTTCTGGAATTGTCAGTCTTCCTTATGACTTCTGTCCGTTATAGAGGAGTGAAAAGTGGTGATGTGGTGATGGAGAATAAATGTCCACTTCCAGAGTGGAAGGGTTCCATAATAGAGGGGTTCAAATGCATTAAAAATGTACTTTGTTTGTAAAATTGTCCTTTGTGAGGGGTTTACGTTATACAGGGGTGTCTGTTTAGAGAAATTTCACTGTAACACTAGAATTATGGGAAAAATATCCGGTTTTATTTTTTGCTGCTGAGTTTATATCACTGCTTATACAAATTATTTTCTGAATGGTAAAAAACCTGTTCTATTTGCAATGTATCCATAGCCTATAGAATTGTTGAAAAGTAAAATAACAGTCCTGCCTATCCACAAGATCATGTTGATAATCTCTTCTCTTAAGAATTCAGATATATTTAACGGCTAAGAGAATATGGAAGGAATTAACTGCTACTTAGTGCAAACAGGCATCAGGGAGTCACTGATAAAGAGAAAGCTGACCAGGTCTCTAAAAACGGGACTGAGCACCGTTCTATAGGCCAGAACCATTCCAAGGCATCAGCATTAAGAAGTCCTTCATAGGATTTGGAAGAGAGCAGGCAAGGAGTGGAGGGAATGTATAGGGATGAGGCAGGCCAAGATATTAATAACTAAACCCTCTACTTCAAGAACTAAGTGGCTGCTAGGTTTAAATAGAAATGAACTCCGATTACTAATAGGTGTTCTTACAGGTCATTGCAGACTTAAAAGACATCTTAAGATATATGGAGTAGTTCGCGATGAAATGTGCTGCTTATGTGGACTAGCCCAAGAAACTGCCTTACATTATGTAGCAGATTGTGACCGGTATGCGTCACTAAGATATAGGCTTCTAGGCTCAGATAGAATCCTAGAATATGAGGCTTCCTCTATAGATTGGTTGTTTCTTTTAAATTTCATTAGAAAGTCAAAAAGGTTCAAGAATAATAGTCATTAAAAGAATCTTTCCAGTGGTCTGTTTTAGGGTTAATAAAAAGGACCAATAAGACCATTTGCTGGATATGCCTCCCCCATTATTCCAGTACCAGTACCAGTAACTGCTGCTTGACACACCAGTAACTTATAACACACTTGTAGATGTATCAAATTACTATTTATCTCTTTGATAAAAACTTGTGTCTTGTGTTTTAATTCAATTGTTTTACTTTTATAGGTATGTTATCAGGAAAATCCTACATAAACTAAACATGAAGTATGCCTTAATCAATATTCCTGTTAATGTTACGTATGTGCCTTTGAACGAATGGAAGCAGCCTCCTTGGCTTACATGGTGAAATACAACATCGACAGAGTATTAGATCAATTAACAGTTAAGACTGTGTTGTTACTTAAGTAATAATAATTAGTACTTAGTAAGCACAATATAATTCCATTTTTTTCTCTATACAATTAAAATTTGATAGATAAATTTCGATACTTGGATAGTTTTATTTTAAATTTATTATAACATTTTAATGGCCTTGTATTATGTTTAAACTACAATATATAGATATTATTAATTCTTCATAACATATTGTTTTGGTATTTATTGTAAAGCAATAAATTCTAAAATAAACTTTTGTTGCTCAGTGTCAGTGTGTTATGGTTTATTTAATAATCATAAGTTTTTAAATTAATTTATATAACTTGCACAATGGTTTGCATGGCGAACTTGAAAATGGTGTGCTATGGGTGGTGAACCCTCGAATTAATGGTAGAAATAACATCTAAAAAAAAAAAATTTTTTGTTTTTATTTTTGACTATTCAATTTTTATTCCATACATCAAATGTTAACCTAAACCTTTATTTCTAACTATACTTTTGTAGAAACTAGAATAATATTTCAGATTTTAAGTGAAAGTACTGTAATTTTTTCAGTTGTTTCTAAATAACAGATTAGCTTGCACTATTATTTATTTCTTTGTTTTATAAAATTTAAAACCAAAATGAGCTCTGTGCAACCATTACTTTCTAAAATACGGTTCATAAAACATTAACCATTTCCCCCAAAAGTCCAAAATTGTTGCGATTGTCTCTTATTCTGTGAAATATCTTCAGAACTATTATTCTACGATAACAACTATACTTAATGAATTTGAATTAAATATAATTAGCTTTCATTAAAGCCATTTTTTTAATTGTTTGGACTTAATAGATCTCTTAATAATAGTCAATAACCTAAAATATTGAAATAAAGTAGAATTTGGAAAAAAAAAAACTGTTAAAATTGCAGTTATAAATTTATTATTTAATAAATAAATCTTAAAAACCGATTAAATAATACAATGGAAACTGGGTGTATAGAATACAAATAATTTATTTATTTCATTATAATAATAACAATGGCTTAGTAAACCCTAAGATTCAAGGCCAATACCACCCATCGTTAAACTCTATATACATCTTTCCAGCGACACCTCCAAAACCAAATCTATTAAATTTGCTTAAACAAAATCATCCCATCTACATTTCGGTCTATTCCTCGGCAATTGACCCGTCGATTCAATGTTTATTAACATTTTAGCTTGTTACCAAGTCCCACCCATGACCTTACACGCTATTCTTCCTTTAGTGTTAGAGACCACATTTCACATCAGTAAAGAAAAGCTGGAATGGTGATAGTTTTGTAATCTAGAAACTTTTAAGTTAATGGGATAGAAGGCGTGAGATAAGCATAAATTGAAAAATAAAAAATAGTGCCATACATATAAAATACCACAAACAGTTATGGATCCTACTAAGGTAAAATGCTTATTGTCTTGAAGTAAACTTGTCCTCCGTTCAGGTCTCTGAGTGAGGACCGCTTCAGGGGATTCATTGCACAAGTTGAAAATTATTTATTTCATACACATTTTATTATAATTTAATAATTATCTCTAAGGCAGTTTAAGTTTTAAGTGTACTCATTTTTTCTTGTTTTATACTCACACCTGTTTTGCATAATCTATTTAATAAGAAAAATAATAACTACAATTTGAACCGGGTTTTTTTTTCCCCAAATTCTATTTGTTAATATTTTTGGTTATTCGCCATCATTAAGAGAACCATCGAGTCTTAAAAATTTTAAAACACCTAATATAGCTAATTAAATTTACTTCAAATTATTATATACATTTTTTAAATCATAGAATGAATAATTTTGAAGACATTTCACAAAAAGAGACCATTTTTGACTTTTGGAGGAAAGTGGTTAAAATCTTGGGAAGTAATGGGTATGCAATGCTCTTTTTGGTTTCAAATTGTAGTATATTTCATCAATTTAAAAAAGAAATTACAAGCTATTCTTTCATGCTCATAGCTTTAAAGTTTTTTAGTAACAAAAAAAAGTGTTAATTTAATTTAAAATTTTAAATATCATTCTAGTTTCCACTAAACCAAACTATCTGGTAAAAACATTTTCTCTTTTCTTAGTTGTATGGAAGGAGAATCTAGAACCTAGACACCAAATTAATCATTCCAACCACCAACTATTTACCAATAATTGTGTTTAATAAGTTATCACTTAAATTACACACAAATTTAAAACCATTTGGATTTTTCAAGATTGTGTGGGTAATTTTAGTAGTTGCTATCTTACTTTGGATATATTAAGATTTGATGATTTGGAAATTATTCTCTGGAAATAAAGATTTGAGTAATATATTCTGTAAAAGATTCAATGCTGACTAGTTGAATGAAACACAATTTAAATTTTTGAGTTATGTTGTAAGTTCTCCATTTGATGCAGGCTAACTATATGAATCTTGAATATGCAAGTTGCATATGAAAACAAATATTATTACTTAAAAAAATCAGCGATCTTACAATATTATTGTGCGCTGAATATTTCTGCTGCTAGTATGTAGGAAAGATGAGTGCTCCCTGGATCAGTTTTTTTCAATCCTTCAAACCTTCTAAAACAAAAATAATTTTTACAAGTTTAATATAGAGCATATTAGTCATGGCTTGATGATATTTTCATTATTTTAAAAATATTTTATCTTCAGATGATGGCTAATTTCTTTTTTTAATATAATAAACAATAAATGACCCAAGATATAGTACATCTAAAAAGAGTTTACCTGTAGAAGAAAGCTCATGCAGCCCTCCTCTTGCTTCTTTTCCCCTCCTCACCATAACAAACTCCTTCTATGGGGAACAAAGTCTACAAAAACCGTTTTTATTAACAAACTTTGTTGAATGAAGACCATATGAATAATATTAATATAAAATTCTTGCAAAATCTACGAATTGTGCTGCAGCATGACTATGTAACAACAGCCTGAAGATGGGGGAAATCTCCCGAAACGTTGCTGATAATATGAAATAAACTATTGTATTTTAATAAGGAAGAATTTATGTCATTCACTAAATCCTTTTTAATTCCATAAGACTCTTCCAGTAAAAGGATTATTAAATTTAGAATAACAATATGGTTATGAATGAAGACCATATGAATAATATTAATATAAAATTCTTGAAAAATCTACGAATTGTGCTGCAGCATGACTATTTAACAACAGCCTGAAGATGGGGGAAATCTCCCGAAACGTTGCTGATGATATGAAATAAACTATTGTATTTTAATAAGGAAGAATTTATGTCATTCACTAAATCCTTTTTAAAAATATTTTATCTTCAGATGATGGCTAATTTCTTTTTTTAATATAATAAACAATAAATGACCCAAGATATAGTACATCTAAAAAGAGTT
>NW_027106162.1:0-1377 GCF_000696795.3 Halyomorpha halys | reverse complement strand
TTTTTGTTCCGTCTTCTTTTTTTTTATTTATATTATATTATATATATGCAAGACCTGGGAACCTACTAGAAAGCAGAATCAAGATACGATTACAGGAATAATTTGGGATTAACACATTAACACATGGAGAAGAAAATACAGTGAACTGCTTGCAGTGACAGGTCAGTCGATATCTCATCATATGAAGGAAAGGCGGGACATGTGACTTGAAGTAAAAATAATTAAAAAATCAGAATCAAAATCATCATTGAAACTAAGTGAATCTATGAGAGTACATAAACCGAAGTTTAAGTACAGTAAATAAAAAGCTTTAATACATAAGATGGATGCGACCAAAGAAGTGCATGGAGTTATGGATTGTACATATTTTTAATTCAGTCATAAATGTTATAACAAAATTAAATATTTTTATAGGTTGGTTGCTTTATTTAATTGCAAAAAATCATCGGCTGCAGGCACGAACAGTGACAGCGATGTTAGTATACCTATCCTTCATTTAATTTCTGTTTTATTCCAACCTGTCCTGAAATCCGATGCATAGCCTATCGATTTTCCCTCTTCATTACAATTTTAGTGAGTTCTAGAATTCTGAGAATTCGTGGATGGATGAATTACGTATTGCTTGTTTGGTTGGTTTGAAAGGGTGAAAATTAACAGGGTCATAATTCCAATGTCCAGTTCTGCGCCATAAGAGTAAATGAATTTTATGTTTTATTATGAGTTTTATGTATAGTGATTATCAGAAACACCATAAAGTTCATTTAATATTGTAGAGCTTACATACATATTTATTTTAAATATAAAATAAATTACAGTAATGAAATGAAATTTAATTTTTATTGTAAAACAGTGACCAAGACTCTATTATTCTAATATTTTTTTAAATATTTATTTATTGCTATTTACAACTGTACTTTATAATACATTTAGTAAATCTGATCTCAGTTACATTGGAGTGTTACAGGCATGTAGAGAAACTACTCATTGGCAGAACTCTAATGTTTTACATTAGCAGGTCTCGGGGCCATCTTCTTTTCAAGCGTCTCGGAGGATTGTCAGGAATAGAAGAGGAAGCAAGGTTAGAAACTAGTAGGTTTGGGAGGCTTGGGAGTTTACAATGGATGGAGTGATATCTGGTTCGGACTAGATCGGTAATATGTGGGAAATTAAGGTCTTTATGTATGATTTTATTTCTGACAAAATAAGGAGCACTGAGGATTTTACGAAGGATTTTGGATTGCAATGATTGGATACGAGAGGAATTCGAAGGTTTAGTGGAGTCCCAAAGCTCAACTCCGTATGTCCAGATTGGCCTTATTACAGTCATGTAGATCAGTCTTTTGTAATGAATTGGAAGTTTAGACTGTTTGTCCAGTA
>NW_027106161.1:4385-4926 GCF_000696795.3 Halyomorpha halys | reverse complement strand
TAGGAAAACGGCACAAGTGGTGGTGAAGAAGATAAAAAGAAAAATACACTTTATTAAACATTTTGGGTTGCCTTATACACAGCATAATTATGACTTGTGAAGCACAATTTTTTTATTATTCTATTAATTTTTTTTTTTTAAATTGCATTATAAAAATTTCTGCATTATGTACAAAAATCATGCATGATTTATTTTTTCCTTTTCATTATTTATATTTATTTCCTTAAACATTTTTTTTTTTCTAGCTTTTTATCGGTCATTAAATATGTTAAATTTTTCCATTATTACAATTCTACAAAATTTTCTCTCATTTTTTTTCCATCACACATAACAGTAAATTTAAGTTAAAACTATAAAAACTATATTAAACTAGGAGAAAAATTATTTATTATTGTAGTACCTTTATTAGGCCTTTAATAATTCAATTATTCTCCTACAATGTATGACTAATAGAAAGTTTTTACTCAACAATGACATTAATATTATAATATATTAGCAAATAAGACAAATAGGAGAAAATTATATATCATATATAGGTTTT
>NW_027106161.1:752-1155 GCF_000696795.3 Halyomorpha halys | reverse complement strand
TAAGATACGTTTCCGATCTAGCCCGAACCAGATATCGCTCCTTCATTATAAACTCCCTAACTACTCAAATCCCCTAGTTTCTAAATTTGCGTTCTCTTCCATTCCTGACAAGCCTCCCTGGCACCTGAAAAGAAGATAGCCATGAGACATGGCTGACCCTCATTTACAGTAAAAAAAATAAATAATTATCTGTCACAGCTGGATGCGAACCCAAATCCTTAAAGTTATTAGTAGCCTTACCACTAAGCCAAGCTGCTCCATTTAGTTAAAATATATTTCTGTTTCCGTAGTTCACAAAAATAATTTTCGGAATATTACCCCATCTAATCTTTATTATGACAAGGTCTCTCTGAAACTCCAAAAAAAATATAAAATTCCTTCTTTCTCAAAATAGCCACGTGCA
>NW_027106161.1:0-702 GCF_000696795.3 Halyomorpha halys | reverse complement strand
AATGACATTTTACATTAGCTGGTCTCGTTGCCATCTTCTTTTCAGGCGCCTCGGAGGAATGTCAGGAATAGAAGAGGATGTAAGATTAGAAACTAAGGGGTTTGAGTGGTTAGAGAGTTTATAATGGAAGGAGTGAAAAAAAAAGTTATGAAGAAAATTGAGCGTTTTGTGTTTCCAGCACAGAAACTATAAGCTTTTTCACTGGTATTGTACACCAATCGGTTCGCCTCTTTCCGAGGAATAAGAAAAAAGTATTAATGATTCTATTAAGCTATATTATGTTTATGAAAAATTATAAAAACATAATATAACTCGGGGTAAAGTAGGTCAGCATTTTTTTTTTTTTAAGAGCATTTCATATTAGTTTTGAGTGTCGTATCAAGTACTAAATATCATTTTTCAAAGAAATTAAAAATTAGAAACTTTTCACCTCGATTTATTTTTTCTTTGATTGACTATTGTTCATAGTTCCTCTTCATTTTATCCGATTTCTACATTAATATAACTGTTGGAAAGCTGAATGTCTGCTGTTTTTGCTTGGATTTCTTTAGCTGTTTAGTTATACTACATTTTTTTTCCTTGAAAAAATAAAATTGTAATATATTAAATTTGATAATAATTGATAAAATTCTTGCAAACTATAATTTTTTCATAATGGAACTAAATCCTCTTCAGATTCATATGCACCACCATGATAATGAC
>NW_027106160.1:0-1294 GCF_000696795.3 Halyomorpha halys | reverse complement strand
CGTCCGCCCACCTTAACAATTCCCACTCTACAAGAGTGGATGAAAACTATGTAACCTTGGTGTGAAATGTAAAACTAAAGAACACAATGAATCATGGTATGCAGAACAAAAATAATCAAGTTGACCCTAACTATATACATGTATCTGAAAATGAAGAAACAATAAACCAAAGAACAATAAATCGAAAAAAAAAGAATCAATTGAATTTAACTATATACAAGATAATTTTGACCTTCATAGGTCAAGGAATGGTGCTTCACAAGTCGAATTTATCTTTAAACCTTGGCTACACCGAAGTAGCTGGTAGCAGATTCAGCTTGGATCTTAGAACCTACTGTGTCAAAGTAATAGCGGAAAGAGGGATTGCGAATGGGTGTCAGACTCTCTTGTCTCAGTACTCTGTCATCAGTGGAATTCTGATGGATGTGGCTGTTGACTTCAATTGTAGATGTAGATGAAAGAAATCGCTGGGGTAGTACCTTGGAATACCTACGCCGAAAAGATCTTGTTTCTTCCATATTAATTCCACTTCCATTTTTATTGAAAGGAGTGTGATATTTTCTACTGAAAGGTGGATGCTGATGTCCTATGATGCAGAGCGTTTTCGAGGGAAAAGGAATTTTCGGTACAGACGTGGTTTGCGTTGAAGACGTGGATCGGTGAGTTGAAATCGTGGAGGAAACGGATCTGATTGCGGAACTACCGGATGACCTTTCGCTGATATTTTGGTTTGCTGATTTGAAATCATTGGAAGGTCTGAAGGTCCGACGCAATGTCGAAGGTTCACGCCTTACGGTGTTTTGGCGAGTTGGATGAGAAGTAGTGCATAAAGATGGTGGTAACTTGTTGCCTCTAGAGATCGTACGTGAAGAAGACTGATTTTTTACCACATTCTCGTGAGAATACGATTCGCTGAGAGTTGACTTAAAGAAAAGAGAGCAAGATGTAGGTTGAGCCAAATTGTGAACGACGCCGGAAACTACTAAGCCGAAGACTGTAGGCGTAAAGTAAAGTCCATCGACTTCAGTAGGATAAGGGGCTCCATTAAGAATCCGTGGGTATAAGTCCCCACCGACTAACAGATCGACTGGACCTGACTCCCCGAAACGTTGGTCAGCCAAAGGATGGCGCATAATGCGGCTGATGACAGAAAAAGGAAGGTTGATATTTGGTAATGACGAGGTGATGCGGTCGACTACCACCGGCGAGAGGTTTTCTTTCCAAAACCTCGGCCATTCTTGTTTACCAGTGAATGGCCGTATGGTGCAAGAAGTAGATCCTTTCAGATGCGACC
>NW_027106159.1:2095-4451 GCF_000696795.3 Halyomorpha halys | reverse complement strand
ATATACATAATTTTGTGCTCATAAACCATTTTACATATATTTTTTAGCCTTTCTTCTTTTTTACTCTAAAAGTACACAGTTTAAATTATTTATTTTTTTTTTTTATTGTTATGCTCAGAATTAATTTGTGCTTTTATACTTTTCCTTTAATTTATTTTGTCTAATTCATTTTACCTTAGGTCTTTATTATCTTTATTTATATCTTTGTTTATCTTTATTAATTAACATCTCCAACCCAGAAATATTAACCTTGACAGAAGGAAAGCCTTTATTGAGGCCCTCAGTTGAGGTAACAGCCAGCCTGGTCGAAGAAGGGAAAGCAGCCTCAGGACACTTTACCAATGCAAGGAGGTCCTGTGTAAACAGTTAATAACATATATACCAATACACTTTATTCCATTAAAATACATGCATTTTAACTACATGTTGATCGCTTGTATAATAAGTACACTATGTTCTGATGATTGCAGGTTGGAAGGCTGGAACACCGATGTTGATCAGCTCTTAATTCATTTCGACTAGCTTTAGATCGGTGAGGAAATCTATTTGAAAATTGGCCATCTAACAATTTGGTTGCTTACGATTGCTCAGCAAACTAAAGTTGAAAAGCTATCGGTAACCATTAACCATTAACCATTAACCGTTGCTATTATTTTCAGCATGTCAGTCCTTTACCAATGCTTCATTTTGCTCACTGTCAGCTCATCTTCCAAAATTCAGGTGGTTATGGTTATGAGAAAGAATTTAGCAATTATCGCTTTTCTTTGACTTTACATCAAAGTTTGTATTAAAACGTAACTCTGCAATGATAAAACTATACCTAACTCTTTTTCACTTTTAGTGTAACATATACTTCATCTTGTGCGCTCTTTTTTAAACGTTTTCTATAATTTTTTCAACCTCAGCTTTTTAGTTTTGATGGTAAATTTAAAGGCTTTTAATACAATCGGAGCGTGGTATTTAATATTCTCTCATTCATTAATATTAAGTTTTCAAAAATAACTCTCTCCTAATTTAATGTTTTTATTACTTCAAAACATTAATTAGAGTTATTTAATATAACTCCGTAACCGTATTTAAACGATTGCCTGGTTTTCTGTCTTGCACCTGGGTTGCATCTATTTATGTGCCTCAACAATATCAACTGAACTACTTTATGCATAATCGTTTTAAATTCTTGATTCTAGTATTTATTGTTTAAATAAATCAATTAATATCCATGTTAAATCACAACACTCTTTATTATTTCATTAATAGTCCAACGTTTCGGCCAATTCAGTCATCCTCAGGGACAATCTTTAATATAAATTTACACCTCATATCCAACAAAAACTTTGCGCAGGCTATTCTGCGCATGTCATCATTAACAGTTAAACCCTATTTTCTTACAATTTCATTAACTTTTTTTAAGTTTTAATTTTAGATTAAGTTTACATTACCTGCCCTACTACTGGCCAATGGTTTATATTGTACAAGTCACAAGTTATATGTATCTTACTTACATTTCTTATATTAAGTATTTATTTAATCATATGTAACTTGAATAAAAATTTATTAATTCACAAGACTAAACCCTAGCAATGCTGCTGACGTTTATATATCACATTTTGTTATATATATATTCCTCATTTTGAATTTTAGTTAATAATTATTAACACTTTGATTGATAGTTCATAATTTAAAAATAAATCCCAATAAAAAAAGTAACAACATTAATATGTTCATAATAACTAATTTTTTTTGTGATTGGTAGGAAAGCGAGTAAGCTTGTAGCTTATATTAATAACGCACTGTACTCCTCTCTTGGACACGGGTTCGAATATGTCTCTGGAAGATTATATTTAGCAAAATCGACCGTGGGCTGGAATGGTCGAGAAATTTCCGTAGGACCCGGCTATCCTCAATATAATCAACCTTAAGTGTAGTAATAACGTTTCCTGACCCAACTACTTCCTAGCTAAACCGTTGACTTAGAAACGATATAATAATAAATTAGTATAATAAAATAAAGGTAGTACAGGTACAAATCTCAATTTAAGGTACAAAGGGAAAGAATTTAGATTGTAGATTGCCGACGAAATATATTTTTACTAGTTAAAGTAAAAGTTTTCTAAGTCAATATGCCCACTTTTCAGGAATAAGTTTTTTGACAAATAAAAATTCTCCCTCCCTCTCTCTCTCTCTCTCTCTCTCTCTCTCTCTCTCTATATATATATATATATATACATAATTTTGTGCTCATAAACCATTTTACATATATTTTTTAGCCTTTCTTCTTTTTTACTCTAAAAGTACACAGTTTAAATCTTCTGTGTCTGCGTGAGGTTTCGGCTCCAGGCAGAGGATGCGTACCTCA
>NW_027106159.1:0-1015 GCF_000696795.3 Halyomorpha halys | reverse complement strand
TTTGGTGGAGCCCCAGAGCTCAATTCCATATGTCCAAATTGGTCTGATTATTGTAGTGTATACTAAGTTTTTGTAGTGAATGAAAAGTTTAGAGCGTTTGTCAAGTAAGTGTTGTACCAATCGGAATCTACGAGCAGTTTCTTGTCGTTTCAGTCTTGTGTGTCTTGTGTGTCTTGTGTGTCCAAGTAAGTCTCTTATCAAGATGGAGTCCTAAGTATCGAATCTGTTCAACAGGCATTACATTTTGTATTAGTTTCATTTTATTATTTTTATCCATATTTAATGTATAGTTTATAATTTACAAATTTGAGGCAAAACAATGCATTGATTAACATCAATGAGTCAAATCTGAAGATCGAATTCAATCTAAAATAAAAAATGTTAACACAAGAAAGTTCTTGTTTGTAATAGTATTAGTCAGTGGTTTCGGCTAGCTGGAAATGGAAAAGTATTTTTAAAATAAGCTTGTTACGGTGTACTTCAGAGTTATTGTTAACATATATTTCAACTCCACCTCAAGCCCTTCATTCTTCCGTTTGGCATTAGTCAAATAAATATAACATATTTATATTATAATATATTATGTTTATGTACTTTTTAAAGTAAGAATTAAACAAAATTCAATTGGTCTGATCAATATGATTAAACTTCTACATTTTGATTCAACACAATTGAAATTAAAGCGGAAGAAGAAGCTATTTGACATTTTAGTGGGAATTAAAAAAAAATTTTTTTGAAGAATATTTTTAAATACTCCTTTCTATATTCTATATTCTACATTCTAGTTCTCCTTGCATGTTTTTTATAAAACTTAAAATTGAAGTAGTTTTAGAAAGTTGAAAAATTGAATCGCAGCCTTCTTAATTGGATCATTTAATGCAATTAGCTTCCTCATAGCTGTTCAATTATGTTAGGTATAGTAACTATTAGGTTTTTAACCAGACAAGTTTAGTCTTTTAACCAGAGTAATTTAATCTTTTAACCAGACCAGTTTAGTCTTTTAACCAGAGTAATT
>NW_027106158.1:0-1326 GCF_000696795.3 Halyomorpha halys | reverse complement strand
ACTGTAATAAGGCTAATCTGGACATATGGAGTTGAGCTTTGGGGCTCCACTAAACCTTTGAATTCCTCTCGTAATCAATCCTTACAATCCAAAATATATTTATTTTTTCAAATAAAAAAAATTAAAGGTGTTTCATATGAAGATTTTTTGAAAATTCGATACTTAGGCTGTGTTAAGTCTATTTCAATCAGGATAAAACCAACCCCTCATTAAAGACTACTTCATTGCTAATTGATTAACTGAGTTTAATCAGAATCGTTGGCACCCTTTTGGAGAAAATGGAAAAAAAATGTGGAAAATCGATTCTATAAAGAAAAAGTTACATACCAGGTATATACCTACCTTAAATATGTAATTTCAGATTCATATTTCTCGTTTTTGAGCTAGGCTGTTCTCAAGCTACACAGACCTTTTTGCAAAACTAGTTTTTTTGGATTGAGGGGACCACAAAACATGTATTTCCGTTGGAACTTGAATTCGAAATTTTTCGCTATTGCAATACATTACTATATATTCCGTATATAGGTAAGTAAAAGTAAAAAATATAGACTTATCAGTAGCAATAAAGGTGCTTTGCTACACATTGGTATAGTACAAGAGCCAAAGAGGAGAAAAAAGTCAGTTATTTCACCCCAATTTTTGATTACTTTAATGAAAACTATGAATAATTACTAATAAAAATTGATGAGTCTGCCAAGTATAGGTAGGGAGAATAGAAAATGGCCGCTGTTTCAAAACCTTAAAAACATTAATTTTTCATTCGAAGGTACTTATCTCAAAAACTACCAACAGCACTAGAAAATCTAAAAAGAACATTATTTAAAGAATAGTAATTTTCTGGAATATTAGCCCTAATTGAGCTATTTACGTCCTATAGTTCTCGAGATATAGCCTTTTAAACAGTAACATTTCATAAAAATATACTGAAAAATCAGTAGTTAGTAATCTATTTGGAGAAAGTAATATCTCACTAACCATTCGACGTACAAATGTCTATTACACTCAAATTAAAGCTAAATAATTTTATACTATAAAGTAGTTTATGGCCTTCACCTTCGTAGGAAAAGTGGATATTAGTTATCCGCTACCTTGGACTACATCTGGACAAACGACTAACTTGGAATCCTCACACCAGACTGAAAAGACAGGAAACTGCACGTCGATTTCGACTATTACAGCACTTACTATGCAAACGGTCTAAACTTCCAACACATTACAAAAGATCTACATGACTGTAATAAGGCTAATCTGGACATATGGAGTTGAGCTTTGGGGCTCCACTAAACCTTTGAATTCCTCTCGTAATCAATCCTTACAATCCAAAAT
>NW_027106157.1:458461-486721 GCF_000696795.3 Halyomorpha halys | reverse complement strand
AGTCTTCCTATGTCATGCTATGTTATCATTTTTTAATTATTATTACTTCAATTCGTTAAATTTTCGATATCGATATTTCGATATTTTAAAATATCGATATTTTAGTGCCGATATAATATCGATATCGATATTGCTATCCGATATCGATATGGATATCGATATCGATATTTTGCTTTCGATATCCCATCCCTAGGTTGTAGTGGTACAGATTTATTTTTAATTTAATTAATACATATGTATTAACACTATGTAATTAGTACAAAGTGGTAATTGTTTTCTACCTTCGTTACCATGCCACAGGAAGGTAAAATTTTATGTTATCCAAATGGCTGAAAGGTTGGGTAAATAGGATTTGCTTGAATATACCTTTCGATAATGCAGAAGCCTAGCTTTTGCGTCAGAGTTACTACGGGTGACCTTTGGGTTACGGATAATACTACGGGATTATAGTGGGTACGCTCAGAAATGACAACTACTCCAATTGATGAAGCCTTGTCACTGAAAACATCCGGGTAGATAGTGTTTGAATAGAATGCATATCACATCATAAAAAATAACGTTTTATTTAAGGAATAATTATACCGGAAAATAGGGCATTTGCTAATTAATTTTGTTTGGAAAGATCTCATTACGATTTGAACTAAATCAACGATATCAACAAACTCTCCGGATAACGAAGATATCTCTTCTCTGACACGATCGGTTCATTTAGAATTTCTCGAAGACCATCCCGACAGTCATATAACCCGGAGAAAAAAGAATAAGGCAGCCTAAGTTATGTAAGAAGGAACCTTTATTTTTACGAGGTCAATAGGAAAAGTTTTATGTAAGACCGAGTTCATCTTGTAATAGCCGTCGGTAAATGATGGTACGGAAGTTATGAGTTATTAAAATCAGATTACAACATTTAAAATTATTTTAGTATTTCATATTGAGCCAAAAATTGTCAATATGCAAGAGTGAGGCCTTGTATTATTAATTTTTGTTGTTATCTCAGTGTAACGTTAAATTAGTAATTTAACACTTTAACGCACATTATTTTTTTAAACCGGCCAAAAAAAATTATGTAAAAAACAAAATTTAGAACATTTTCATGGGAATCTTTTTTTATATACCAATATAATCAATTTTTATTTTGGATATCGGTCACAATACCTAGTTCCCTCTGTAAACAAAGGCTAAAGCTATATATAGATAAGTATTACAGAGAATATATCATTGTCATTTATTATCATATTGTTATTTTCAATTCTCGATTATATTCGAGTGTGAAAAATATAGCAGCATAAAATACAAAGCCTGTCGAATTACCTCGAGCGTACAAGTTAAGGGTTTAACAGTTTCTCTATTATAGTTCATAGGATCACAACTTGTTTAGATTTTTAAGTGAACGGAGGCATTAATTTGCTTTCTTAATAGCAGAGGAATATTGTAATCATTGGATATAATTGAAAGTGAACAAAAAATTTTCCTTCATGATAAAAACTATTCACAAGATTTTTATTATTAAAAATCAAGACATGCAATTAGTTGGTTCAATTGTAATAATGGTACAAAGCATTGTTGCTGTTAAAGCAGGTTTGATTTTTAAAAGATTAATGGTCATTCTTAAAAAATGTGGGATATTGCTTTTCTTTGTTTTTGTATTCATTTAAATTTACTACTGTATTAGATAAAATATGTATTCAGTAATTAAATATAAGTTATTTTTAAATGACGTCAAACAGCCTTGTAGAAATTTTACCCATAGGTAGAACTACATTAACATTTCTACGTTAAGGGTTTTGAGACCACCTTCTTTTAAAGGCCCAGGAGGATTATAAGGAATTGAAGATAGAGCAAAGTTAGGAGCAAGTGAGTTCGTTTAGGAAGTGTGGGATATTGTTAAAGTTTTTTTTTTTAATACTGACATCTGGAGGAATTATTTAATACTACAATGAATTCATATACAAATTGAATAATCATGTATCTTTCAATTCAAAACAATATTATTTTCCATTTGAACAGAGGGTGGGTTTCACGTATCCAGTTCCTCTAATCATTTATAAAGATTTGTCTTGGACATGCTGGAGTATACAACAGCTGATCTAAACGGTAACCACACGCAGCAACAGAAGAGATAGGCCACAATACAGTGATTGGATCAGCGAGTCACGAAGACATAAACGCTATTTTAACATAAGGTTGTACAGGTACTAATCGGAGCGATAACACTAAACCTCATCCTAGCGCATGCTTTCATGCACGGATTGAAAAATGACATCCAATTTAAATCGTGGGTAATCAGATTGGTGCTAATCTGTGAAATTCTTTCCATTCGAGATTAAAACGAATTAGATCCTTTCTGATTAGGTCTCACAGATCCTACCCGAACACTGGGTTTAGAGGAAAGTTGAAAGTACGTTAAAAAAATATCGATACCCAGTGAGAACTGTAGAGTTCTTGATACAGCGGAAAATGAAGTTGTAGACACCAACCTAGCTTTTTTAGGATATCGGAAAATTTTATCTGACTTGCCTGTCTTGTGGAAGAAGAGAACTTTCATTTTATCGCTTGAGCGTCTGAAATTGGAATAATACAAGAAAAATCAGAGCGCCGCCCTTAGCTCAGTGGTTAAGACGCAGACTTTACCAATTTGATGTCTATTGGCGGTGCCGGTTCGAATCCGGCGTGGGGCGTTGACTTTTTTCATTGATTTGCGGTCCCACAAAATGAAGAACTTTGACCCCCAACCATGGTTAGGCAGTATAGGACTCCATGGGAGTCTTAGCCGAAAAAAAAAAAAATTACAAAGAAAAATCAGAGGAATAGCTAAGAAGCTGGTGTAGTACTGAATAGGACTATATAGGGATAGGGTTGAATAGTCCTTTGGAAGCTGAGGTCCAAAGAGGCTGGTCATCCAACCTGCCTGGCGGATAAGATTTGCAACCACGTATCAGGCTGAATCACAATCTATTGTAATTAATTGTTTCAAAGGAGAAAACCTTAAAATTAAATTATTAAAAGATTAAAATGCCAAAATTAAATACCCAAAACTAATATAGAATTAGAACTATTAGAATAAAGTAGCAGTGACATGAACAGTCCTATTGCATGTCTGTCAAAAACAACTTATGACCAAATTTGGAACAGGAAAAAATAAAAAAGTTGTAGTAAATCATCCACAATCTAATGTCTCATACTACGATAATTAATGAGTAATTTATATTTTTTTCGTACCCTTTATTAAAATAGTATTAGTACTTTATACATAGAATACATGAAATACTATATATACTACACTGACTCTTCTCCCTTTGATTCCCTTGTGGCATTATAAGGTACTGATATCAGTCCAGCCAAAGTGGTATGGTCCAGCTATAGCCTAAGACTACTCCATAGAATTAATGGAACATGAATAATTGTAGAAAACGCATTTTAAAATATTTGTAGAACACAAATACTTCAAAACAAAGTTTAATATAAATTTAAAAATTAATGGAATAGAAATATTACCCTAACAATATTTTTTTAAAAAAGAAGAGATTTTAAGCATATTATATAAAAACAATAAATCTAATTAAAAAATTAATATTTATGTTTTACTACATAATTAATAGAAAAAATAAAACAGACTTTTTTTCAAAGACAGACCACGTACATATACTTCCTGCCTGGTATATATCAACTTTTGCTCTCTTACCATTCCGTCAGGGAATTTTGGGAAAAAATCGGGAAGAAGAGAAGACATGAAGGTAGTCGCTGTTGCTGATGACTCAATGGCCCACTGCGCGATTTGATGGCCCACCTGCATCATTCTCGCGATCAATACTCACTCTCACCTATTCTACTTTTGGCATTCGCCTTTATTTCTAAAAGATTCCATTGTTAAAAGATGATGTTACGATTGTACTAAATGTGTCATTGTAGAACGTATTCCAAACCTGTAATCTACTGTATAATATATATACATATTTTTCTCAAGTTCTTGATAATTACTTATTTATGCGTATCCAGGTGTAAACAATGGCGTTTCAAATGAATGGTGTTATCGTTAAGTGTTACAAAGATATTTCTTTTCCTCATGTAGTACTTAGCTTAAATTCTCTAATCTTTTTTTATCTATTTTTTTATTTAGATCTGTATTAACTAAAAAATACAACTAACAAATGTGATTTTATTACAATGGCATAATAAGGGCTTGTGGAGAATCTACCCATTGCTAGAACTTCAATAAAATTTGAAGAGTATAAAGTCTTCAGGTCATCTTCTTTTCAGATATCAAGAAGGATTACCGGGAATTGAAGAGGTTTGGGAGTTCATCATGGAAGGGTTGATATCTGGTTCTAGCCAAATTGGCCACAATGGAACATAAAGGTATACATGGACATTCTGGATGATTCTATTTGTAACAAAGCGAAGAAGATTGAGGATTGTTCACTGGTGATACAGAATACCTATCTGCCGAAATTTCTTCCAGTTTATTCTTCCTCCTGTTTATCATTTGCCGCCCTCATCATGACTGATTTGAACTTTCCTTTGAATCGAACCATATCTACTTCCTTAATTTTAATTGTTCTCTATCAACCCTCACCCTATCATACCCAGTACTCAGATACATGACTAAACCTGATTATATTAGATTCAGCTCAAAATTTGTTATCCTCATCCTGATATCCAGTACCTTTCCTCTCATCGCATGATCTCCAGACTAATTATCATCAATTACTCTTGATTCTTCTGATAAACAAAACTCTGTTTTTACCAATCTTATTTCTCGTATTCCTGTAAACAGTTTCTTACCTTCATTAATTCACAGAGCTCCTTTTGATTCCGAGAATTTTAATTTCCTACATATTACTCCTTATGACCTACTCTTTAATATTTAAATTTAGAATCAATGACTTTCCCCCTTTCTGGTCATTTCTGACATACGAAAGGGAGTAGTACCTCGTAAAGGTTCACTCTCCAGGTCGGATTCGAACCGGCGGCGCTGTAGTTCCGAGGCTGTTAAGACCAACACCTCAATTTCCACGGCTACAAGTGGTCCTAGAATCAATTCCTATTGCTCAGATCTTATTCCAATAAAACTCATTAAACTCTGTCTCCATGTCATTCTTCCAATCCTTCTACATACATACAATTTCTTCCTCCTAATTTACATCTTTCGTTTAGCTTGAAAAAGTTACTTATTAATATCCTAATACGTCCTCTGAATAAAGTTCCTTCCCCATTAAAAGTTTCAAACTCCAAACCCATTTTTATACTCTCAGATTTACCCAAATCCTAAGAAAGATTAGTTCATCGTAAACTTTCCTCATACCTGGAACATAACGCTCTTCTGAATCCCTTTAAATCAGTTTTTCGCCCTGGCTATACAACTCAATCCACCTTATTGAACATCACCCAGGATATACAATCTTCAATGGATCAATAAATAATCATTATCTTAATCCTTTTTGAGTTTTCAAAAGCTTTAGATTCTTCGTTCCAAACTCCATAACTTATGTTAACTAATAGCTCATTATAAATGGTCCACGTTGCTTTTATCCCATCGCTCACAGACAGTGTTTATTCCTAATAAAACTGCTTCACCTGCTCTCTCCCTTTCATGCAGTGTTCCCCAGGGTTCCACGCTCTTACCAACCTTTTTTTCTACTTACATAAATTATATACCCAATTCTACCATTGCTCGATACCTTCTATATATTGATGATCTTCTAATTTGTCTCTGCTCTCCTTACAATCTCATCGAGGCAACTTACAAACTGCAGGATGATATTAGTAGATTTGATAACTAGGCAGATAAAACAATCCTTTTTTACTCAACAGCTATCCTATTCCAATCCATAATTCTAGTAAAAACCTTGGAAGTACCTTCAATCGAAACCTATCATCAGGAGTAATCATGTATCTGAAAAATACATTATTATCCTCAAACAGGTCTATTTATTCTACCAATCCTTGCCTTTAAAAACTCGCTAGTAACTTTTATCCTCTCTCATCTTGATTACGGTTGCCTGGTTTATGAACTCGTGAACTCGAGAAAATTGTCTAACGAATTGCTTTATAAGATTTATTTTCGGGGTTCCCAGGCGCATGCTTATCTCTGGCATTATATTGAATTTCACTGGCTTTATTTCTTTTTCTGACGGCAATATTTCCTTGTTTTGTTTTGCTATTCCAATCCCTAAGAAATAATAAACCTTAGAATATGAACTCCTTACTTTCTGTTCCACAATCTTCTCCTTGAACACTAGAACCCAACCAACTGCTTCCTTTGACATGTCCTTTCTAGACCATTCCTCCTCCTTTGGGAATTCCTAACCTATATCTATTCGTAAAGCCTATTCCCTAACTTCCTTCAAACATCAGCTGTTTCTCTACCTAATCTTCTGATAATATGTAAAATTTACACATAGACAATCTGATATTGTGAACTTCCGAACTAGACTATATGCAATCATTTTAAGTTAATTGCTGTTGTTCCTAAGACGCTTGGTCACAGAATTAAGATATGTTTTTTTCATTTCATTTACTAATGGAATACAGACATAAGTCCTTTAAAAAAAAAGGTGTACATTAAAGTTCTCTCTGAGATGTCCTATATATATGACGCACAAATCATTTTTCAATGCCATAGTAGCTTAAGTTGCTTAGAAAAATCTCTATCTTCCTATAAATTCATATTTTTCATTTTATATGGTCTCTTATTTAATTGAACTGTGTTTAGTTATAACACAGCTCACATCAGAAATGCATTTCATTCAATTATTAAGTGTTTTTAAATAAATAGAAAGCTTCATTTTATATTCAGATGACTCAAAATGTAAATATATGATTGATAAAATCATATATTTACTTATGAAAATATATCAAAATAATATTATTGGCCAGTTGAGTTATGAAATTTGTCATAGAATTACATTTACTGATTAAAACAACTCATATCATGAGTGTGGATTGGTTTCTTTATTAATGACAAACGGGAGTATTTTATTAATATTAATAATGTTCAGACCAAATTATTTCAGCAAAATATTTTAAACAATATCATAGTATTTATTCGAATTCTGATTCATTTTTATTTCGTACTGGGCCCTAGGAATAAATCTCGACTTTTCCACTTTGGCTAGAGTAGGGTAGTATCATGTGGGATAACTCATCTTTTTTGCCCCAAGTAGGAGAACATAAGGACGTTAAACACCAAATAACAACAAAAATAATTATATTTGTGATGTTGTTTAAAAAAAAATAATAATAATAATTTTAACAACTTCAAAAAGTAACAAGAGTATTCTCATTGCGTATTTTTATTTATTAATAACTAAAAGTTCTAAATTTAGGATTAATTCTCATCTTGGTCCAAAAATGAAATTGATTCACTGAACAGTGGGTTGGCTTAATTGTAAACGGATTTGTTTTATTCAGTTTTAATTTTTATATGCATTATAAACACCATGTAAATTTATTTAATTAAAAAATAAAAATAAAATGAGAAAGAAATCATCAAATTCTCATGATTCGCAAGTGCATAAAATTTCATTAAGGAAAATAAATTATGTTTTACTTTAAAAACAGTTCTAAAGATGGGAAGTAAACCAAGACTGTTATGAAAAAGAAAATGAGTATATAGTGAAATATTAAAAAAATATTTAACATTGTTTTAGCCTTTCCTACCTCTATTTTATTTGAACACATTTTAAATAAAAAATATTTATTATTTATAATTGTTCAATTGTTATTGCATTGTCTTTGGCTAACTATTAACTATTAAATAAATAATAATAATGATCTAGTAATAAAGAAATCTAAAAAATAAAACAATCAAGAATATAATGACTGAATGTTCAAGAGATCAGTAATCAAGATGGTAATCCTATAAATTACCTAGTCGTAACTGTAACTAATGGAAAAGTATTTTGATATCATTAGCAGAATAAACACCTGCTTTGGTGTGACCATTGCTGAAGGGAGGTATAGAGCACAAAGCATTAGTAAAACAAAGGCGGGCCTCCAAAGAGGAAGGAATATGCATGGGGTGGTTTCCGGTAATTCAGTACGTCTATAGCATCCCCAATCAACTCACTGCCTTTATTTATATGCTCAATGTCATTACTCTTTTCAATATTAATAACAATTTTTCAACTGAACTATTATTATTATTAGGAATGAAACATTCTGCTTGACGTCAAAAGTATTTTTTTTTACTAACTATATACTGAAAATTGTTATTCTTTATGAGCTAATTCTCGTATTGTTATCCTCAATTTTGCATTGAAAAGTAAGCTCATACAAATATGCGGTTCTGATTTCAAAATAAATAATATTATTTTTTTAGATTTAAATATGCTATTCAGTAATTTTATTGGATGAAAGTCAATTCTCTGATTTTAAGTGTCTTATTTGAATGAGTATCTGATTGAAATAAGTTAAATAAATATATTATAGTGTAAAACTTTGTAAATTGGGAGAAGTAGATGGTTGAGAATCCCCTGTGGTAGAAGAGATATAAGGAAAGATATGGTGATAGGTGTCACTTGTTTAGTGATAGTTGTCACTCAAAGACGGGATTTGAATCTTTTTTCTTCGTTTATATCTTTTTGACATAATGAAAAGCATGCAAAATTACGTTTTTGTTTTGGTAGAAATCATGATTCCCTCCCCCCATTCTTGTATGGTATCAATTTACTACCATACATAAAATTTCATGGCGAAAAAATACGTTATTGGTTTAGGAAAATAAAAATGAAAAAATTTGTGACAAAAAAATGAAAAACCTATAGCTTACTTTGGTATTTTTATTAATTTTACTTTAAAGCTTTATACCGCATGATAAAAATTAATACAAATGTAATAATTAATAATATGCTAAATTTAATTATATTATCAATTTATATGTATTTAATAAACATTCAAATGTCGTTTTTGAAGGAATTAGTTCCGCGAATAAACCTATATCAAAAATAAAACATACTAAACATTTAGCATAATCTGTTTTACTCCTCTACTTCTATCCAGCACAACGCAACTTATTACAACTTATGACTGACATCCTGATTTCGAAAAATTACGTGATGATTAAACTTTTTTTATTTAGCTAATGAAGATTTAGAAACGCTTGGCAGCAGCAGATATTACTTTCAGTTTCACTGTAGCCGTGAGTCAGCCCTGTGGGCTCGGAAGCCCTCCGGGGTCTAACCAGTCTCATAAAGTGGGTACACTTAATTCTGACCTAATTACCTCCTTACACAACCGCTGGTCTTGTAACAGTACTGTCTTACAGAGTACTGCATCCCTAACTCTTCATGTGTTTTAGCGGGACAAATTTATTTATTTTTTATTTTTAATTTTAATTAAATTTAATTTAATTATTAAATATAAACTAAGTTATAGGTTAAATAAGTTACAATCTTTCCAGAACTGAACTTTACTAGTTAGTAATAATGCATATTATAATTTACTTATTTAATAATATATTTTATTAAATGGCCATTAACATTATGTGCATCATTTTTAAATATTTTTATTCCATATATATATATAATTTAAAAAAAAAAATATCCGTGGACATAGTAATTCGCTCTATCAATATAGCTTAAAAGTTAACTAGGAATATAATAAAATAAAAATTTGATTTTATTGTTCATTTAACTGAACATTCAAATTTTCATGACTTGAGCAAACTTATGAAAATTCAACATATAAAGACAAATCAACACATCATAGATTTCATTCCATTTTTTTTAAATATCGATTCGAACAATTCATATTTTTTTTTTTTTTTAATAATTTATTTATTGATATTTACAACTGTATACACATATATACAACAAGTAAATTTGCTGTAGGTGACATAGTAACATGATAAAAACATGTGGAGAATCTACCCACTGATAGAACTCCAATAACATTTCTAGAGAAGAAGATCTCGAGGCCATCTTCTTTTCAGACGCCTAGGAGGATTATTAGGTAATGAAGGAAAAGCCAGGTTAGAAACAAGTGAATTTGGGTGGTTAGGAAGTTTATTATGGAAGGAACGGTATCTGGTTCTGGCCAAATCGGCAACATATGGAATATTGAGGTCCTGATGGATGACTTGATTTGTGACAAAGTAAGGAGCATTAAGGATTTTACGAAGGATTTTGGACTGTAACATAATTAATTTAAAATATATAAATAGTAATCATGAAAGGATTAAAATTTGTATTGTTTAAATAAAACTAATTGAATCCGAAATTGTTTTGATGATTTGTAATATCTAATATGATTAAAATTTCAATTCATTATTATAGTAAATTTCATTGTAGAGGCACTATTTATGTCCTATAATATATTCCAAGAGTTTGAAAAATAAAACATGTACTTACAGTATCAATTGAACTTGTCGTTATAATTTATAAGATTCACTTACCTGTAAAAATAAAAATAAATACATTTATACACAATGAATAGATATTATTAATAATTTAAATATAGTTATCAACTTTAATAATTAAAATATAAGTTTATTTTGGTATAGTTACTTTTAACGATTAAATCAGCAAGGTTCTAATTTAATACATAAATAAAAAAAAAATAAGACCATTCTTTAAAAGCCATATTTTGTATTTATAAAAACTTTTTACAAAATTTCAATTATAATAATACTATAATGATTAGTATAATTTTTTTAATTATTTGATAAAGTTTCAGCTCAATTGCCATTTTCAAACCAATTATTAACAGTTCATACAATTAAAGTAATATATGCTACATAAAATTTAAAAATTATTTATTAAATATAATGATATGAACTTTCTCCATTTTTATTTCTAAAACCAACTGGCGTCGTTAAATTTTTGATAAAACTTAAACTTCGTTAATTTTTTTTTTAATTTAATGCTTTCCTAAAATTTAAAAAGTAAATAATTTGTATAAAATACCTTTAATAGCATTTTAATTTACCATTAACATTCAGCTCTTTTAAAACACTTCCGTTAGACCACATGTTATTCAACTGATTTTGGAAGAAATACCTTGATCTCACGATTATCTAGAACGAAAATCGTTGAAAAATATATAAAAAAACTGGAAAATGGACTGGTTTGACTTAGAAATGAGATACGCATCAGTTTTAGTGAACTCTCAACGTAATTAAATCATGGACTGGAATAATGCATTATGTCACTAGCTTTTATTTAATTTATTTTTAACATCATTATGAAAATTAAACTGTTCTTTAAACAATAATAATTAATTCAATGTTAATATTGCTGAAAATATTGGAATAGCTTTGGAGGTAACAAAAATTAGCTCTTTGTAAGCCAAGAAATCCTCATGGTACATTTATCTAGTAAATTTGCCGTTAGTGTAGAATTTTTCTCTCCAACTATTCGTTCTATAGAACCATTTAGATTTATCGTCATTGATAATTCAGCCTAAGTAATTCATAGATTACGGAATTTTCAAGTATTTTTTGAAATATTTTTAATTTCTATACTCAAGAAATTATACATACAACAAATTAAATTAATTTAAGATGGTCCAGATTGCGATCAAGAAAGGGTCTCAAACAGCAGAAAAAAATATTTATATCAGATTCCGTCTACAGTATAATCCATCTGCATTGTAAGATCAGTCTATTAATTTTATTATCTATTAGTTTTTTGTATTATATTTTTATATTTTTTTGGTATTATACTCTTGTTTGATTATTTTACTATTCATCCTGTATGTATGTTTTCTCGTTTATGTATTCTGTTACATTTTTATAATCTTATAAATTCATTGTTCTTATTATGTATAAATTTTCCGTAGAGCTCCTAATTTCCATTAATGCCACCTCCTCCCACCATACATGTATTTTTCCGTTTTAAACCCCATTTTACTTCACTCAGGATTCAGGTAAGCATCTATTATATCTATCTACATTTATCTACCCCGATGATTTGTTATTACCTTACATATTTACAACTGATTTACTTCCTCACTCTTTCCTTCTTTTAATTTTACCTTATTTGTTACTACATCTATTAATTATTATTTATATTTATATTGATCTAGTAATTACTATTTTTTAATCTCTATTATTTAGACTAGTAGTCTACCGCAGTCTAACTCAGCACCTATTTAGATGTAAGATAATAATTTATAATGTAACAATATTTTATGGCAAACCATTTATCTGGATCATTCAATCATTTTAGTGCACTCAAACGTAAGTAAATACTTTGTTCCTTGATACAGTTTATGTACAATTATATTACCTTATACCACTCCTTATTATATTTTATATTTTCAATAATAACAATTTCTTATAAATATAAAGATATTTAATTGGTAAACTGGTAAACACAAAAAGCCTTTGCAAAGAAATTCAATAATAATAATAATAATAGTTTTGCAGAACTCAATCTTAATTAATTAATTGGTTTTTGGATAACTACCTTCAGCTATTATCATGGCGTCCCGATCGACGATAGTATACATAGCAATATTTTATACAACTTGCTATGCATATTCTTAAAATGATTTATAAGATGTATAGTCTTATCATATTTCCTTAATGATTGTATCTTGTTCTCATTTATCACTGATGAAGCTCAGCAAAGTGAGTTTAAACGTTGATTACCAATTAATAGTATTTCTGCTATTTGTGTACCTTTCTTGACCGCCATACGGAACATCTCCCTACAATTAATTACATACGGCAACTAATTATCTTTCATAATAACTAATTAGTATAGTTCGTTGTAACTACTGTTACAATAGATAAATGTTCACTAACATGTTTAATAAAAATTTAGGATAAATAAATTTAAATTCTGGAATAATACATTCCATAATACTTTTTGAAAATATATCTGTGTATATAGACTAGTGAATTTGCTCGTAGGATGTATTCGAGATGGCAAAAAATACAGAGTATAAAAAACTAAATGGTCCAACATGTGACGACTACCCCCAATGACTTCACGCTTCAGTAACCCCACCATTCCAACATGGTCTTTAGGGTATATTCTAGAGTAGGAGAGCTCAATCTGAAAGAAATCATTATGGAAATAAAAATTCTATATTCCAAATATAAAAACACATCATCCATCAAATAAATTAGTAGCATATGTGCTAGATGGTGAATAGATAAAGATGTGAACAACAAAATGGAATAAGAATGTTGTTATAAAAATATTTAATGATAATAATTATGAGAATCACTAAAACCCATGAACGATCAGCGGTTCAACATTTTTTAAGGAAATATTTTTTTAGAACAACGGTTATACAAGCAGGCGATTTTTCTTCTATATTGCTTAAACGCTAGATTACTATTCAATGAAGAGTACCCACTTTATGAGGCTGGGTGGACCGCAGGAGGGCACAAGAACCAAGATGTTTGCCTTATGGATACAGAAAGAGAATAAATCTGTCTTAGCCGGAACCGAACCTAAGTCCTTGAAGATAGTAGTACAGCACCTTACCTCTTTCTGCTTCCTCCCCCACCCAAAAAAAAATCATCAAACTAAAAATATAACGGGTTCATTCCATTTTCTCAAAAATATGCATTTTATAACGTTTTGATGCTAAAAATATCTTATTTTTTAAAGACAATAATATTCGTCCATATTTTTTAAATAAAAATATAAAGACATTCTTTTTGGTTAATATCTTATACCAAAACCGATTTTATGAAGAGTTGAAGTGGCTTCACCCCTTCTTCCGTCGTAAATATTTCCTTGCATCCTTCCTCTACCAAGTTATCCAATACCGCCGTCCATCGTACATCTCTGATATCCTTCAATTTAAATCCTCAGTACATTGCTACAACACCCCCTCGAGTCCTTTAGGGTAATTGGTGGATGCCCATCGAACCGCTACCTTTGGCAGATCTTTCCTCATCTGTTCCTCTTCCGTATGGAATTCTATTCCCTCCTTCATTCGTTGTACTAATACCCTTTCAATCTTCAAATCCCGTATATTCAACCACCTCCTCCCTATTCCGGCAGAATAACTATTAAAAGTTTCAAATAAGATGTAAATAAATGGAGAGAGAAATAACATTTAACATAAATATTATTGTATTTTTAATATATTTATTAAGCTAAATAAGGACATTATTTTTATAATTTATTTCATTTTATTAGAATTATATCCTTAAGATTTATTATTTGCTAGAGGATTTTTTTTATTGTCGGTTTATTTATTTATCTTCTGTATTTGATAATTCTGATTTTTGTTTAAAATTGTAAATATGTGTTTTAACACTACATTTTGTTTATTATTTTTAGTTTACTTCTATTTCATTCTTTTTCATTTTTCCTCTTTTTTATTAGAAGTTAGTCATCTTATTTTCAGTAATATGATATATAGTTTTATTTTATTTGTTCCATTTTTATTGTATATATTCAGCTAATTATTATTGCTTGTTTTATATCTTACCATTCCAGTTTTATATCCAAATTCATAATTATAACTTCATTTCTATTTTGTAAGCTCTAAAGCATAATTTCTTTAATATTATTCTAAAGGGATCAGTCTCAGGATATATAAAGATATTATTATCTAAAAGAATTGTAGGATATGCGAGTAGATTTTGGTAAAATAAGTTCTTTATGTCCTACTATTCATTGTATACCCGCCCTTGAGCATAATACAACGGTTTATTGAACAACTTTTTCATTTTTTTTTTTTGCTTTAAATTATTCTTTAATTTAATGTAAAGTATCACTTCAAAATTATACAAGAGAGAAGGTGAATGTTAAATATTAAATCTATTGTAACTACAGATATTAAGAGTGGAAATAGAACATTTATTGTTAGAGATAGTTAATTAATTTTGATTTTGATTTAATTATGATGATGCCTATTGATGATGATAATGGTGTTAGTTAGGCGGAAAGATATGGACTTATTCCATGCTTTTATACTCCCTGTTCTTGTCTTTCATGTTCCTCCATCTACCCTCTCTTCGTCTACAGGAGGGCTCTTCAGAAGAGTCTTTACTCACTCATGGTTTTCTTAAACAAATAGAAGTGAAGAAAGAAATATTGTCTCTGACCAAAGCTCACTAGCGGGTGAGTGAGTGTTTTTTGTTTTATCTGTACAAAGGACGCTGGTGTTACAATTAGACATGAAATTATAGTTTGTTTCAAGTCTTCCGTTTAAACGGAACGGGGGGTCCGAGCAAGATGGAGAAAATTGTTCTAGAAGGAGGGATGCGATGTGACTGTGGGTACTGAATACCCTATATAGTAATATAAAATTTTTGAACAGATGCAGGTGGCCGATTAGATGACAGTTTGGTCCTGACTTATTTCCACATTTTTCCTTCAGTAGCGATAAAGTAGAAACATCTAAATCATATGATTTAGTAAAGGAGACAAAGAAAAGGTCTCTGGTCCCAAAAGCGGCCAGTTAGATGAACCTAAATAGACAATATGTTCTTAGAAACAACTAAATAGTTTATAACAATAGCCGCTGGAGGCTGTATACCATAATAGCTACTATAATAAAAATAGTGTTTCTTAACTCACACACGGACTATTTTGCGAGGCTTGCCTATTCGGACCTAGGGATTTAAAAACGTGTATTGCCGTCGAAAACTGGAAATTCGAAATTTTTCCAATACCAGTTGCAATACTTCCCCTTAATGTATATTTCTATATTTTTTATTCTAAACTTTCACTAAAATAATACAATCTGCCACACTCGAGAGAAATGAGTATAACATATCTGGTTGCTAAATGGTGATAGTGGCGCAATTAATGATGATAACTCAAGGTAACTATAGGAGATTCCATTGCGTAATCGATAAGGCCTAAAATATTCATTATAACAACTTCTAGCCATTTTCAAAATAGTAGATTGTCATTTAATTATTGATTCACACGTTAATTGTTAAAAGAAAATTGACACAGACTGTCTTGATAAGTTAGCATGTTTTAGTTACTAATCAAATTGCCTCAGAAAAAACATTGAGCTTTCGTGCTCATTTCGTTAGAGGCCTACGTTTAGTATCGATTGGCGGTTATTATGCTAGAAGCCTATACTTATTCTGGTAAATGATTGTACATAAATTTTCAGGGTCTATCCTTTTCCCCTTTTTGTTATCTGAAAACAATCTTATTTTCTTTTGGACGAATACGTATATTTATCTGTTTGTTCTTAAGACAGATAAACCATAACTTTTATTGACAATAACTTGAGTCAAATTTTCTAAATGAGGTTAATAAAACTGTACTAAAATAATATAAGGATGCTAGTCTACCAATATATGTATAAACTCACAAAAAAAAAAGTCTGATCACCGTTTGAGTATTTATTTTACCGCACCCCAACCATCTTCCTTTTCTATTATTACACCATTAACTACAAAAAATTAGTATACAATACGATAATCAGACCAATTTGGACATATTGAATTGAGCTCTGGAGCTCCATCAAACCATCCAATTCCTCCCGCATCCAATCGTTACAATCCAAAATCCTACGTAAAATCCTTGATCTTCTTATTACGTTCAAATAAACTCATTCACAAAGACCTTAACATTCCATTCGTTGCAGATTTGGCCCAATATGCGTCTTTTCATTCCAAACTCCTTAACCATCGTAACCCATTAATTCTTAATATTTCATCCTTAACAATCCCTGATAATCCTCCGAGGCGTCTGAAAAGATGATGGTCACAGGACCTTCTAATTTAAATTAAAGTTTGGAATAAATCTTGGGAAGGAATCACCCATTGGTGATTTTCAAGTGTTTATAAAACATACAACATATTTACTTATTGTATTATTTTGTACAGTTGTAAATTACATTAAATAAATAAATTTAAAAAAAATATTACACACGGTCAACCACCGATCTTCCAATAAAATAAAAATCTTCTACTGAACATTTTTTCTAACAGTTTTTATAAAAACTGGGGGTTTGAATAAAAGTGAATCACTGAATGACACTTTTTAAACCCACATAAAAAATGTTTAAAACGTTTTTTAGTAAAGAGGTATATACTAGTAACGTAATAAAGTAGAGGTATATACTACTAGTAAGTAGGTATATACTATATATATACTATACCTACTTCGTATAAACGTAAATGGGTATATACTAAAATATGAGGGTGTTCTAGTTTATAATAATAGCTTAATCCCATAAATAAGCAAGAGGGAAAAGCAAATTCTACTCTTCATTTGCAAAACAGCCAATAACCAAACTTAATTGTTTTTAGCTGTAACAATGCTTACAAAGAATTTTTTAGAGGCTTTATAGAATAATATTGTGATTTTTATTAAATGTAACAATTTTTTAAAACTAGTTAAGTTAAAAAATAACTTCTAGAATTTATTTTTGTATTAAATAATTCAAATGAGTTTGTTCTTGTTCATCGAAACAGTTTGAATTGTGGGAAACTTACTATGTCAAAAGTTGTATTTTGTAAAACATGCTATATCTATTATAGAACCATTATTTAAGTTATCTAATCAATATTTTTTAATTTTAAGTATTTAATCAATATTTTGAAAACATTTTTTCATTTGTTTTGCTTCAGATCCCAAAATTCAACGAATCAATTTTTTATACTATCAAAACAGTAAGTTAAACGAATTTAAAACTTTTTTGAGTTTTCCCGAAATTCAGCTACCAAAGCGAGTTTTGCCGGTCTGCTCATGTATACTGATACTCATGCTCATTTATACTAAAAAAATTTTATTTTATGAGATTTTAAAAGAAATAAATAACATTTTTAATAACTAATCACACTAAATTCGTAGTTTTCACATTGAAAGAACAGTTATTGATGAATTTAAGTAAAGGAAACATGAATTAATTTTGCTAATTCTTAGAAGTGCCTCTTTATTTCGATCTTTGGTCTTTTTTTATTGACTTGTATGATAACAACACTCTTATATAATGTAATGGATAAGGAGGATCCCGATTGGTTCCTGCTCTGAAATGGAACCCTTCCTGATGGGTGGGACTGATTAGGATTGGGTTCAAACCAATAGCCGGCTGAATTGGGTACTTGCAGGCCATAACAATCCTCTATCTTACCAAAGCGGCCACTACCGCTCTAAATTGGTTATTGGTAACATACCACAGAATTTACAATTTGACATGTATTATGTTTGTTCACGTAAGAGCTATCCAGCTTTATTCCATATTTCTTTGCCCCATTATTTTTTTATTTATTTTTTTTTTTTATTCTAGAAGAAGTATAGGAAGGAAACTATGGTGGTGTATCCATATAAGAATTCACTTTACTTCACTTATAGTGGAATGTGAAACAAAACCTTTTTCTAACTCATTATATAGAGTACATCTGTCGTCGCGTAGTCGTGTGACGAACCCAATCCTAATCAGTCCCACCAATCAGAAAGGGTTCTGTTTCAGAACAGGAACCAATCGGGAGTCTCCTCACCCATTATATCATTTAAGAGATATTGGTATCCTAATAGAAAATAAAATATATAAAATATGAAGATACAGATGCACATTTCAAGAATTAGCGAAATGAATTAATGTTTCCATTACTTAAAATTATTATTAGTTTCATAAATGTGAAAACTAGGAACTCAGTCTGATCAGTAATTATGAATGCAATTTATTTATTTTTAAATTTCAGCGAAATAAAGGTTCTTCTCAGAGATTAAAACAGTATTCATGGGCTGGACCAAACTTCAAAAAGTTTTAAATTCGTTTAATTGTTAAGATGGTAAAAAAAAAAAAATGAAAAATCTTGAAAGTTTGGGCCATGGGGCAAACTAAATGAAAAAAATGTTTATTAAATACTTATAATTAAAACGGATTAATTGGATAAAATAAGTTATTAATAAATTAATGGTTCTGTAGTGGATACTACAAAAGCTCATCAATGGATATAGCATGTTCTGAAAAATACAACTTTGGATGTTTCACGCAAGGCAACAGAGAACAAGAAAAACCCATACTGCAATATTTCTTTAATTTTTTTTTATTTATTTATTTATTGGTATTTACAACTGTATAAAAAAAAATACAACAAGTAAATTTGATCATAATGACATAAATATATGATACAGAATGTAAAGAAACTACCCAGTAGTAGAACTCTAAAAATAGTTTACAATATAAGGTCACGAGGCCATCTTCTTTTCAGGCACCTCGGAGGATTGCCAGGAATGGAAGAGGAAGCAAGGTTAGAAACGAGTGGGTTTGGGTGGTTAGGGAGTTTATTATGGAAGGAATAATATCGGGTTCGGGCTAGATCGGTTACATAAGGAACATTTAGGTCTATATGGATGGTTTTACTTGTAACAAAATAAGGAGCATTGAGGATTTTACGAAGGATTTTGGATTGTAAATATTGAATACGAGAGGAATTCGAAGGTTTAGTGGAGCCCCAAAGCTCAACTCCGTATGTCCAGATGGGCCTTATTATTGTCATGTAGATCAGTCTTTTGTAATGAGTTGGAAGTTTAGACCGTTTGTCTAGTAAGTGCTGTAATAGTCGGAATCTGCGTGCAGTTTCCTGTCTTTTCAGTCTTGTGTGAGGATTCCAGGTTAGTCGTTTGTCAAGATGTAGTCCAAGATAACGAATCTGTTCTACGGGGGTAAGATTTCTATTATTAAGTACTAAATTAAATTCCATATTTTGTTTTTTAACTAAATAGTTTTTAAAAATGCTATTATTTAATAAAAATGAAAAAATATTTCTTTTAAATGGCTCAAAAAATTCTTTACAAGCAATGTTATAGTTCAAAACAATTAAGGTTATAAGGTTATATGCTGTTTTGCAAATGAAGAGTCGACGGATACAGAGAGTTTTGCGAAGCACCAGTTTTCTCTCTTCCATGAATAAACAAGAGGCTTAAGGTAATATTGCAGGTACACCCTCATGTTTTGTTATGAGGGGTTTGAAGTAGTTTATGACGTCTATCTTTAGTCTTCATGTTATTAGCTAAAATAAATTAAAAAGATGTTAATTTCTAGTTGTTTGGACAAAATATTCATTTTATGAATCACATGATATCATTGATCAAATGAATCCTGTGATACATTTATCAAATATATCACAGAATTCATATGACGTAAAGATGTCTACTAGCACTCTTATTAATGCTTGTTTAAAGTAGTTTAAGACGTTTATTTTCGTTAGAGTGGTAATTTTTATGATATTATCGTCATCATCATGCCTCCTATAGAAGATCTTCTCTAGAAGCTTCCACAAGACCGTCCAGTCTTCTGCTGCAACTCTCCAGTTTCGGGTTCCCAGAAGGAACTGAGGGCAGATATTGAGCTATTGGCTGTTCGTTTCAGTTCACAGGTATATGAAACAGCTCATCCGCTCGAACTTTAATGAACCAGCACCAAATGTTCCAGTTCTTGCTCCACATCGTTCAGCTCTCAAGTACTTCGTCTTGTTCTCATTAACTACAAGACCAAGTTTTTTTTGCAGTACCTCTCAGGGCAAGGAATGACTCTCCCAGGCTTCGTTCTGATCGGGCAATAATGTCGAAATCGTCAGCATATCCTAGTAACTGGAAAGTTCTGTTAAATATAGGGGCATGGAGTTGAATACCTGACTCGCGAACATTCTTCTCCCCTGCAATATTAAAAAGGACACATTCAAGAACGTCACCTTGTCTAACGACACAATTAGTGTCGAAGGAGTCTGATAAGTCATGCGAACAAGACATTTTGAACCAGTCATAGTCATAATCACCAATCGAATGAGTTTTTTCGGAATGTTCATTTCTTCTAGGGCCTGGTAGAGTTCTGGATGAGTTATTATCAAAATAGTTAAAGAAAAATTCATTGATAACCAACGTCTCGCCCCACTTTGCAGGGCTTCGTCAGTTGGTAACAGAACTTCATTCTTACAGCCCTGACGAAGCCCTGTGCAAAGTTGGTTAACAATAAATAGTTTTTTTTTTTTTTTACTATTTTGATACCTGTATTGACTGCCAACCAGACTATCTTCTTTCAAAATATTTTTATATTTCTTCACTCCGAATTCCAATGAAAAGAGAATGATTCTTTATTTAAGATAAAATAAATATATTAAAATAATAATTCTTAAAAAAAAAGATAAAATTAAAGGAAGTGAATGAAGAGAAAAAAATAAATTAAGATAAAATAAAATTTTAGAGTGACAATAACAGAACTGATAAATATAGAACTTATATCAGGATGTCCTGGAACAGCCTAGGCTTCTGTCTTCGGGTTGTGGTTGGGTAAGAGAATGATTAAAAGTGTTATCCTTTTGATTAACTGGTCTAATATCATTAAAATATAGGAGAAGATTCTATTGTTCTAATTACTTTCTAAAATTTGATTTCATTCTTAAGTGTTATTAATGCTATCCTATAAAATGGATATGGTGATACGACTGGAAGGTTTGCATTGATTTGTCCATATTGGGTTGTAGTTATGAAGAGGGGATTGGTAGGCCGTGTTTACCCGTAGAGCTGGCCGTGGTAGGATGAGTTGAGTCTGGTCGATATCATCCGTTCTCTGCTCCCACCCTTTGTTTACATCTGTCTGTCCGTCTTTCTCAATCCTTTCTTCTTTTTTTTATTCTGATTATTTAATATTTTAATTACATATAAAAGAATTTTATAAAGTTATTTTTATGTGCCAAGTGGCTATAGCAGAAAGTAATTTAGATATAAAATGTATATATTTTCCAATTTCAAACGCTTTACCAATTCTATATTTTGGTGCGACCCTTTTTCTTTCACAACCTTACTTTCTACTTTTTCCACAAGCTCTTTCTAACTTTTCCATTTAGTCAATTAATCCTCGTGGCTTTCTTCCATTTGAGCTTGAATAGACATACCCTCTTTCATTTCAAAATGCTTACCCGTCCAAACCCATTACATCTTAATCTCTCATCCTTAACCATCCCTGATAATCCTCCGAGGCGTCTGAAAAGAAGATAGTCACGGGGTCTTCTGATTTAAAGCAATGATTAAAGTAGTATCATCGGGTGGTTCCTTTCCAAAAATATCATGTGTTCTGAAACATTTATCATATTTAACTAATGTAATTTTTTTATACAGTTGAAAATTTCAAAAAATAATAAATAAAAACTAAAGGACTTCTTTTGAGCTATAATACATATAAATTATAAAAATAATTAAAGGTTGTTATCAATGGTACATCCTACATTAATTATTTGTATTCTCTTACTTGGAAATTCATAATCACCTTTTATACAATGTGTTATTTCAGTAAGTCAATATATTAAGCTATTGTAGACATCATGAAATAAAGCGGGTGGGGATTTTTGTGTCACACTGGCTTACAAGGAGAGGGAACGAACGTGGGATCACCGATGTCAAAGAAACATTTATTGGTGACACTAGATTAAAAAATATTGGACATATATCGGAGGGTTCTTGGCCTAGGAGCCTAAAAAAAAAATACATCATCTTATTTTGGCCTAGACATATATTTAATGGTTATTATCAATCGATTTTTTTGTTTTCATGAAGAATAAGAACAAAACATAGTTTACATTAAATGTAATATTTGGACTGACAGTAAAAAATATAGGGCACTTATAAAATAAATATCATTATAACTAACTAAGATATTGTGTAATTTATCAAGTTCCGAAGAATGAGTTAGCCAGGCTCTCTGTAGTGGATGAGTTATGACCAATTACCATCAATGAATAATAGTGGGAAAATATTTGGGACAAGAAGTAAGAAGCGTCTACATTAACAATTATTAATGATTTTTTTCTTTAATATGTTTGTTTTGTAACATTACATTCTGTCATATATATTGAGGATGTAACGGACGACTTCAAAAGTATAAAGATAACAAGCCGAAAAACTGAGGCAATTTATGGATATCAAGGTCTATCATAGAATGTATAAATGTGTAAATCCATAAGGTAATATAAAAATAAACAAAAATAATAAACAAATATTATATTTTTTTTATTTATATAAACATATTTAAATAATTGGGTACCTAGATCAATTCAAAGTATAGCATATACATATAACATTATTCTGTTACATTACATTTATAATCAAATATACATCATTTATATAATTTATAACATTTATACTCCATAATGTCAAGAGAAACTGGGCCACAGGAAGTTACGGTCTCAAGGTATTATCTCATACTGTATTTATAGCCTGAGGAAGCTAAAAACAAAGGCAATTTTATTTATGTATTTTATTACATTTTTCATCTATGGTTGTTACTAGCGTTTATTCTACTTGTTTTTTTCTAAATTATAGTTAAAAACACCAATTAGAAACAGTCATAAAATTAATAATAAAATATATGAATTAAATGAACAAAGTTCATGGACTTTAGAACCTTTATCATATTTTTATTTATATTTTTTTTTTCTTAATTTATTTTTTTGTCTTATTTTGTCGAGATTTTGTTAGAATATATTGATTTGTCAGTGATGTGTTGCATTTTTCACAAAGTTGTGGTCTAGTACTTTCATTAAGTTTTTGGGGGAAAGGGGCTGTATGTCCAATCATTCTTGTCAGGGTCACTTCTTTAGATCTGGACTCCCAGAAAGAAATTTTCTATGAGAAGTCATATTGCTTAACTTCTTGTAACTCATTGCATAATTGGTTCTACATTATTTGTCACTGTTCTCATTTGATCTTTTTCATTGACCTCTCCTTGCTGTAATTAAATTAAGTTAAATTAATGATTAACGTCTGATTTTCTTTTTCTAGCAATTTCGAGGTCCTATTTGCAACCTCGTCCCAGAGATACTACAACATGAGAGTAGTACATCTCTATCCAGCGACTCCTTGATCTCTCTGATACAGTTTCTAACGATATCATTGTTAAAGATCTCATTGGCAATGTCATCCCTGAATTTAAGAGTTAGCTGCTAGAAGGACATACTTTATTTTTATATATTTAACTAACAACAAACATAGCGAAGAATACCTATGTGAAAACTCTGTTTCTTGGGGGGCGGGGGCAAATCCATTTTAAGGCACACGAACATAAGCACACGTCCGATTTTAGCTTCATTTTCCTTCCCATTTTGGATGTCAGTGTAGTTAGGGTTGTTTGATAAAATGAATATGTACTTTTATAATATTTTATATATCGTATTCAAGAGAGAATCAGCAATTTTTTTTTATCTACTTCCAGAAACAGCTCTGAGGATATTTAAAAGCCTTTAAGCAAACTTGACTGTACCTTTGCAAATGTAATATCCAACTCAGCCCCATATCCATCCATCTCCCTAGATAACGATTATTTAATTAAAAAAAATAAAACTTCTATCACTAACAGTTATCAGAATATCACAGCATTTTGCAGAAATAAATACATTTGGGTATGTTTGTTGAAAACTGAAGCCTTTCAGTTCCGTCTAGGTCACTAGTTAGTTTGTAGTGTGTGTTTGTAAGGGGGTCCGTTAGGTGTTTCTAAGTTATTCTGCTCTTAATATTTGCTTTTAACAATTGATGAGAAGTCATCTGACATGACAACACTATACAAATGACTTTTAAAATAAAGCTGGTGCTTAAAGAAGTTTGATTTAAGTAGCCTTGTGTTTATTAGGTATCTTGGAATGCTACCTTTATCTTGGAATGCCTCGAATAACTATATTCCGTACATCAACCACCGTAACTAATAAATCTCAAGAAAAAGAGAAAATTGCTTATTTGTTCCTATTTTTTTTTGCTTTAGCTATACCTAGCAACATACTAAAATCTTTAAAAATTTAAAGGATAATTTTACTATTTTTTTTAAAGTTTGATCATTATTGTTATTAAATTTATTTGAATCGCCCATCATTTCTTGCTCTGCTGTATTTTTGTCTCAGTTATTATTAACGGCAAACAAGTGGTTTATCTTCTGTAACCCTATTCCAGGAACGGGCGAATCCGAAGGGGAACTTTTATACTCCAAATATGATTGAATAACCGACTTTTGTTATGAATCCAAACATTAAAATGTTTGTTGTTTTTTTAGAGATTTTTATTCCTTACGTTTAGATGATAAACATATATTGATCAGCTTAATTGGAAAATTAATACTTGAACTACAATAGATATATATAATAATATCAATATTATCAAATGTAATACAATATACAATATAATATTATTGAGAGTAAAAGTTGAGTGGTGCGAGCACTGTAAGAGATTTTCTTGTTACTGACATAGTTTGGCTTAATGATTTAATATTAAAAGTGAAGGAAAGCTGACAAGTGAACAAATACTATGATAATAATCAAATGGAAAGTTAAAAAATGGGTTGAATAAAAAAGAAAATTTGGACATCTTTCAATTGAATAAACAGAATACACGACAAATTATAATTCTCCAGGAAACCTTGCAGTAGACAATATATAGCAGTTGTAGCCACTTCGGTAAGCACTAAACAAAAGGAATGTTATGGCCTGCAAGTACCCAATTCCGCTGGCTATTGGTTCGAATCCAATCCTAATCAATCCCACCAATCAGAAAGGATTCTGTTTCCAAGCTGGAACCAATCGGGAGCCTCCTCTCTCTTCATTTCATCCAAGAGCCATTGTTATCGTAATTGCCAACAAACAACAAATTAGAGAAAAATGGGGAACGTTTGTTTGAAAAATCAGCCAAGTTACCCTCATCTTTCAACAGCTTAAAATTACAACGATGCCTCTCATTCTTTTGTTACATAATAAACAATAAAACTTTATATTAATTACACATTTTAATTTTATTAAATATATTGAAAAAATTAATATATTATTAATTTAGTAAAAATAAACTAGTTTAAGAAAAATAACAATTATCATTTTTGTTTCAATTGTAGAACTCATATAAAATATTTTCGTATTTTTAATAAATGAACCACAAATTTCCCGTTTAACCATAGCTACTCTGAAGTAATTCAATAGAATCTGTTATCCCCTTCCACTTAAAACCCGTCAACTCCGAGTTTCCTCTCTTGTTTTCTCCCAGTTTGACTCGGGAAACCTTGAATCTAAACCTTTGGTGTCTTATGAATTGAGCAGTACGATTTATTTTCAGGCTGAAATGAACTGGCTCTGTCCATCCTTCCGATACCAGTTTTCCCTAGCTTCTTTTCAATTCCTAGTAATTAGTACTCAGCGCCCCTCCTATATCCTAGAAAACCTGCAATCTCTGTATCTAAAATTATTTATAATTATGAGAGATAGTTGACCGTGGATGATGAACGAGGAGAAGATGGTTGGGGGTGCGGTCAATGAAAAACACAAGTTCGATTAACATAAAATTATTTATAATTTTTATTATTTATTAAGTTTAATAATTCTTTTTTTTAATTATTTATTTATTGTAATTTACAACTGTACAAAATAATACAATAAGTAAATATGTAGTATGTTTCATATACACTTGAAAATCTTGGGAAGGAACCACCCATTGGTTAACATTAATTTAAACTAGAAGGTCTCGTGGCCATCTTCTTTTCAGACGCCTCGGAGGATTATCAGGGATTGTTAAGGATGAAAGATTAAGAATTAATGGGTTAGGATGGTTAAGGAGTTTGGAATAAAAAGACGCATATCTGGTTTGGGTCTAATCTGCAACGAATGGGATGTTAAGGTCTTTATGAATGAGTTTATTTGTGACGTAATAAGGAGCATCAAGGATTTTACATAGGATTTTGGATTGTAACGATTGGATGTGGGAAGAATTTGATGGTTTGGTGGAGCCCCAGAGCTCAATTCCATATGTCCAAATTGGTCTGATTATTGAAGTGTATACTAATTTTTTGTAGTGAATGGGGAGTTTAGAGCGTTTGCCAAGTAAGTGTTGTAGCAATCGGAATCTACGAGCAGTTTCTTGTCGTTTCAGTCTTGTGTGTGGATTCCAAGTAAGTCTCTTGTCAAGATGGAGTCCTAAGTATCGAATCTGTTCAACAGGCGTTAGTGGTGTATCTAGAAAGGATACTGTAGGACAGGAGGGCAGAGGTTTACGACGGAGAGTAAAGGTGATCTGGTGGGATTTTTCAGGATTTATTTTGATTCTCCAGTTTTTACACCATTCTTCAATAGATGTTATGTGTGCCTGTAGTGTTTGTGATGCATTAGTTGGGTCGTTGTTTACAGAAAGTATACATGTGTCGTCAGCGTATGTTGTTAGCACTGTGTTTGGGTGGGTTGGGATCTCAGCTGTATAAAACGTATAAAGAATGGGACCTAAGATACTACCTTGAGGAACACCGGCGGACTGAGAAAAGAGAGATGAGTAGGCTAGTTAATAATTCTAAAATTATTCAATTAATAATTAATAATTATAAAATTATTTATTAAGTACATAAAATTATTTATGTACAATTTTAATACGAGTTATAATTATGTGTTATAATATGTGATGTAAAATTCAAATTGCCTCATAATTGTTCTAAAGAGACAGCCCCAGAATAATAAACTATTTTTCATTTCAAATATCTGGACCGAAAAAGGATAAATTAACAGGAGAATTTCTACATTTTGATTTAAAGGCTTAAATAGGAATTAGAGGATAATGGATTCAGGGGCTTTAACGTGGAGAAGTCAATTCAATCCAAAAGTTTGACAATTGCTGTGGAAAAAGCCTACAATGTGAGGGGCATTCTCTTCGCCGGCGAGGAGAGAAAGGGTGGCTAAGGAAAGCATGAATACTTAAGACCCTCTTTGAATGAAATACAAAAGTTGACAGCTCCGAGTTTTCTCCGTCCTTACTGCTTTATTTGGGAAAAGAAAAGTTTTCTCTTGTTGGAAGTCTGCATAGTTTGATAAACATCTAAACTTACCAATCCCTCCCCCTTCGTGTTTAATATCCGATTTAGATCAGTACTGCCTATTAAACTGTTTTTGGTTTCTTCCTTTAAACTCAAAAATATATTAATGGTCATCCAAGCCATTAAAAATGGGTATTTATGTCCCTCCCAGTATGAAATTATATTGATAAAAATGATATATTTATTTTTCATCCTTGTCAATGTATATAATACAAAGATACCTACCTCGGGGCCGAAAAAAAGTGAATTTTTTGATTAAATAAATGACATGAATGACAACATTAATTTGTTGAAAAGGTCAGTGATGATGTCTGCTAATCATGAATCGGTGCCAAAGTGATTTTGCCTCGTTTTCAGGGGACGCCTTCAGAAATAATGATCAAAACAATAATTGTCCGAAATATAATTATTAATTATTTTTAGTCTCCGGATGGAGATGAATGTTTAAAGTTGAATAAAAGGTCCATCAGAACTTTTTTTATAGTAATTATTGAATAATAAATAATCAAGAGCAATAAGAATTAGAACTTTTAAGTTTTCATTCATACCATATATATA
>NW_027106157.1:439110-458411 GCF_000696795.3 Halyomorpha halys | reverse complement strand
TAAAATCATGAGTAAAAATAAAGTAAGCTATATCTTTGTTAATAATAGGTGGGAATTATTGTAAGAATGAATCGAAAAGAAAAACAAATTAAATTTAATGTTTTTTGAACATCAAGAGTTCAATGAAGGGTTGATTAAATTATACTTTAATTTTTATAGGAATGAACAAGCTCTTATTATAATAAATTTGTTAACAATTTAAACTCAACAAAATCAAATTTAAATGATTGATAAAGAATGAAACAAAGTGATGTTGGTTAATTGATATTAGAATTTCCCGGACCCTAAAGTAAATTAATATTAGATCGGTAGAAAAGCTACCCCTATAAAAACTGTTAGTCTAAAATTATAACAATATCGACAAAAGCCATGTAAAAAGTAAAGAAAAAATAAGCAAACACCATCGCACCGTGAAAGGAGATTGTAAACACCATCAGGCTTAAAAGCATCGGCCATTTGATATTATACGTTCAGTATCATTGAATGAATAGTTGATATTATAATAATGAAACGCTTATTAAAAATACAGAGACATTTTTAAAACAGACTAATTACAGTTAGACATGATCTTAAAATTACATTTAATTTATATATATATTTACTTTTTAATTTTCAGACATTAGTAATAGAGTTTTACTGACAATTTTTATAGAGATTTATTAGAAATCTTAACAAAATAATGAACAAATAAATTATACTTAACATAATTTACTGTAAATTTAATATTCATTCCTATAATAATGTTTTTATTGAGCCTGTAGAATTGCTAACCAAGCTTGTTGTTGTTGTTGCTAACCGCCTGAACCGAACTTTACAAGGAAAAAAAGCAGGACTCCTGAAGATCTCGGGTATCTCTCTTAATCGCATTCCTAGATTGTAGAATTATGATTATGAAACTGTGTTTTTCCTAAGCTGGGGAGCATTTTTCCCTTTTCTAGTGGGTATGTCCAGTTTAGTAGGAATTTATGCCATCAGTATTCAATTCTAGACAGAATTAAAAATATCTTTGAGAGTTATATTAAATCATCATAAAATAAAGCATAAATTGAAAAAAGATTTTCTATAAAATTGGTATGAAGTATAGGATTGGTTGGAAATTCTGTGAAGTAATATGCCTTAGTATTTGGATAAAACATATATTTAATTTGAAGATTGGGTAGCCCATTGCTAAGGGAACTTCAAGCCGTTGAGTCAGCCCTGTGGAATCTGGAGGAATCCACCCAGCCTCATAAAGTGGGTATTAGGTAAAAAACTGTCAGTCGAGCGTGATTCTGAGAAATCACCTCCTTGCACAAACAGTGGTCCAGTAACAGTGCTTCCTTACAAAGTACTGTACCCTGACTCTTCATAGGTTTTAGTGGTACAGATTTAATTATTTTTTTAATATATTGAATTAAGCGTAAATACTGCACAAAAATGTAATACATTTTTGATTACCCTAAAAGCCAAAGTACCTCTATTCTGACAGGAATTTTCACAAGGATTCTGATTTTTATAGAATCATCATTCTGCAGTCTAACTTCGTTTTCTACTCATATTTCACAACATTAGTTGAGGAGTTCACAAAGGTATTCAAAATGTTTTTAAATACATTTAATTTAAGAAAAACTGATGTAAAATATTAGTTTTCTCTTTGGTAAAACGGAGGTTGTGATAATTAAAAATATGAATTATCCTCCCCCCACCTCTTATACTACTTACAAAGTTACTGCAAAGTCATTATTTTTTTTTCTATAAATTATTTTCTAGTGCTGTGACTATTTATAGAAGCAATCAGGCAAAATTATTTGAATTCTTTCATTCCGTGCAGCTTGTTTGGTTAGCTGCACGATACACTTAGGTCGGAGGTGAAACTTTCGTTCTTTTTGCGCTTTTATTTTAATTTTAGTTCTTCTAATTTATTTAAGAAATGGAGTTCAAGAAGATTTTAGAAAATGTGGATTTTTTTACTATCGTTAAGAAACTCCGATAAAATTGGCCCGTTCTTGATGCTAAAAACCATTTACTGAAACTGACTCTCTATAATTATCGAACTACAAAGAGGCAGTATTTAGATAGTTTATATTGGTACGTTTTTCAAAGTGCTGTCTAACATACGGCATTATGAAACATGCAATGAAGAAGAAATAGAAAATAAGGAAGTAAGAAGAAAATTTTTACTCAAATTAATTTGAACTTTTAATGATGTGTAACATAAATAAATTATCACATTGTTAATATTAAAGATAAAAATAATAAATAAACTCGTAATAAAACAATACAAAAATAAATAAACTCGATTTTTTAGCGGAACTGCTTAACATGTGGATTCTATGTTAGTCTTACGTCTACAAAGAAGTCAAGATACCATACATTGTATATAAAGGAAAGTAGAGCGAGGTAAAAATTAATTAACGAGCAGGATCAGTATCGTAGGATCCTTTATAGGTATAAGGATACTGTTTCAGGATCTGCTTTGGATATAGAATTAGGGCATCACCACTGAATGTTACTAGGGAGATTCCTGGATGAATAGAAAAACTTATCTTGGAGTGAAGATTAGAAGTAATTTCAATGTAATAACTAGCTGAACAGACGGGTGGAGTGAGAAATTAGATATCCTGAAGTATACGTCCCTGCCCGATGGCGGAGCCTCTCATGCCGACAAAAATAAAAGGATGATAATGTTTCAATAATTATCTTTGTTGTGGGTCATTTAGGCGTACAGATCTGTATCTCATGATGCATGATGAAGTTTCGACCTCTCGACCTCCGCCAGCGAGAAGACAGCATGATATTCGTAATGAAGAGAGAAGGTTAGACGGGACTACCATAAAACACTCTTTTGAGAGTCTATGAGAATCCAAAAAAATCGGAAAAAGATCATCAGATAAAATAGAAGAATGGAACGGGCCTTGGGTGGCAATCCTGAAAGGAATTACTCTATGCAAATACTTCCCCACCTTATGGTCACGACTGAAAGCCAGGTGATTACTCCCGGACTACTAGGTCCTCACGGGGCATGAGGGGCTCCGTGCTAAGCTGTCATGTCCAGGAACATGACACCATATGTTCCAGATATGGCGTACCATAGACCGCTGAGCACGTTGTCTTCGCCTGCACCACCTATAAGATACTGAGAGCTAAACAACAGAGTAGTGTCACTCATTACTTTTCTAGCATCGGTTCAGTGAGGACTTAACACATCCGAGACATCACCGCTGTACCTCCTTACCGCTGTACCACTGTATCTGTATCGTACTGTACCGCTGAGTCCTACCGTTGAGTCCTATCGCACAATACCGGACAGCCTTGCTCTTGCAGGACACCGAAATCCCGCTGTCATCCCCCTCCACTACGACATGGCAGTTGCAGGAGGCAGTGGCCTCGATTTGATGTCTCTCCTAACTTGTGCCCAGGCCAAGCACGCGTACAAATAGTAGCACAACGTGGACATGGCTAATCCTACCTCGGTCCACAACAAATGGAGCATCTTCCAGCGGGATCAGCAGCCCCCCAGCAGCAGCGCAAGGCGAGATCTTCACCTCCAATTATCATTGCTCCGGCGATGGCGCAACAAACAATCAGTAAAAGAAATGCTGGCGATCATTGGAATTAGAAAATTCACAATAAATAATTTCACTCAGGAGACCCGTATCTATCTCTAGACAGAAAATGACAGGGCAGCCAGCTCATGAAGAAAATGGACTAATCCTTTTTCTCACATTTGCCCCACTAGGGACGAAGAGATCCAAAAAGTGGGACTATATGGGTTCGACTTGGACACTGACCTCCAAGAAGTCGCCAGTGACCTCGAGGAAAATCACCCAGGGTTCAAACTGATCCGGCGACTGACGAAGACCTAACCGAGTGGCCAGCGAACAGATATAGAACTACTACAACTTGTGACGGAACACCATGTCAAAATAGCGGACATTAGGAAGCTTGGAGCCATCGACTCTGTGCGCTAATGCAACCGCACTGTGATATGCCCAAGGTGCTCCGAGAACAACGAATTCCCCCAATGCACTTTGGCAGGGCCACCGAAATGTACCATATGCAACAAGGAAGGGCATATGGCGACCTCTAAGAAGTGCCCTGTACGGGTGAAGTCCCAGCACCACCACCAGCCCAGTCCAGAAGACAACACCCAGCAGGAGGATCCAGAACGATGTAGTCTTCTCTGATCTGATAGGATCTCCAGCTCAGAAGCCACAACAGCCGCCGACCCAGCCTGCTCTTGTGACCAGTGCCTCTAACATGCCGGCCATGAAACAGCTATGCGCCCGCATGGACCAAATAATGAGCATGGTGACTATACTCATGGATATGATGGGCAAGATCCTCGCTCGCCACTATGACTGAGCACCTTTTCATCAATTACAATGTCGGAGGCCTCTCACCGAAGTAGCCTGAAATTGAGCTTATACTGCAGCAGAACAGACCATCAGTGGTGGCGCTCACCGACACAATGCTCTACACCTCGTCACTGATGTAACTTCAAGGGAACACCGCATACCGAGATGCCTGCCTCCCCGGATCTCGAGTAGGAATCATGATCTTGGTCAGGAGAGCATAAGAGGTCCCGTCAAAGAGCATCCCTAACCCAGTGACGGCTACTACGGTACCACGACGGGCAGGACGACACTCCCTGTGTACTACTGAAGATGCTCCCCAGGAAGCATAAAGCCTTCCTGTTGAACATCTTCAACTCGTTCAAACGGATCTCGTACTTCCCAGCAGCCTGGAAATGAGCGATCGTAGTACCGCTACCCAAGCCGAGAAAGAAGGGTGACTCGCCCGATCAGCCTCCTCTCGCACATGACCAAGGTCTTCGAGCAACTCCTACATCACCACCTCATGGAGCCCTGCAGGGAAGCCGATGTCACCATCCGAACAGACTGGTTTCCAACGAGGTATTGCATGCGATCATCACCTAGTGAAGCTGCAAGCCCACACCATAGAGCGGATGAAGAACAATTACGCGACTGCCTTCATCTCATTGGACTGCAGCCAGACCTTTGAGGGCGTATCCCACCCGCTCCTGCTCCGCCGACTGGAGGAGTTCAACTTTCTTGCCGCCCTATGCCGATTGGTCCGAAACTACCTGAGTGGAAGATCATTCGTCGTAAGAGCTGGAGAAGACTTGTCGCCTATAATATATATATATATATTCACATGTTATAACAATCATTTTTTTTTCTCATTTTTTTCCTGTTTTCTTCATATCCTTTATCAATACTAGTCTACAAATCTAAATACTATAAATTATTGGAGAAGTTTGCCGGGAGGTGCGGTCAGCAAAGAACAACATTAATAAACAAAACCATATTCATTTATTTTATGCCGACGTTTCGATCTGAGTTTCAGGTCTTCATCAGGGGTTGTGGCGTAGAAGGTAGGCTTGCAACTGACTATAAGTATACTAAATATTATAAATATTAAATACAATACTAATTACAAATATTTTATTTTTATTTTATTTCATTCATTTTATTATTTTTTCTTTCTTTATCAATTTAGCAATTTCATTACATTCAGTAATTTTATTTCACTACTTGACAATTTTATTTTCCCTATCTTACTCTCTCGGACCTCCCATCCATCTCCTATCCACGTTCGATCCGTTAAACAAATTTATCATCAGACAGCCATGTGAAGTCAAACCAAAGACATATAATAGTAATCGCAGTAGATCAGTTTATACAAAGAAACACATGAATTAAAAAAACATAAATATATAAATTTAGAGACAAAAAGTCAGTTAAAAGAAATACTTCAATGAATGGATAAGTTAAAAGAAACAATTTAATAAAAACTCTTGAATACCTACTTTGAATTTGAAAATAAGTAACCTATAATTTCACTGTACATAATTCATCAGTCTAAATAAATATTAACAAACAGTAAATGAGGATTAAAAAATGAGATTGTTGTTTTTAATATAAAGTGTAAATTCATACTACGTAATTCTTAAAAATTGTTTAATGTACTGTGATGTCCCTACAATATGTCTTAAAACACCCATATCTGTATCTTCCTACTGCCGTGTACGGGGCTTCGGGGTTTCTAAGCCCGACTAGGGGTTCGTCGTACAGGTATTATATTGAAATTTATTCATCTATTAATGTATTTATATTATGTATCTGTATCGATATATTTATATTATGTATTTATATTATATATATTTATATTATGTATCTCTATCAGTTCCTGATGGGAACCGACTGAAAAGGGATGCGCTATATTTAATTCAATCCCTAGATACTATCCGGACCCCAAGCCGTGGTATGCTAGATATGAATATCATAATTAATGATTGGAGTTCCTTTCCAACGGTATCGTGTTCACCAATTTACTATGCTATATATATGAGGTGGCATGCAGGGATTATTAATTATAAAGTAAATTATTTGTTACATCTTTTATATTTACAATTATATATACATTATTAAGAATACTATTATGAGAGAGCATGGTAAACTTATATCTTTATACTTTAATTATAAGAGAATGAATTGAGAAGAACCAGTTGAGATATTTATTCTTTATACTGACTCTATGTTATTAATTCTACTACTGCGATTCCAATTACATCAGAAAAGGTCTTACTTGTTTCGGTACATCGGTCGGCTTGGCGGTTGTCGTGGAAGAGCGTTCATATGGCCTCCCGGCTGCCGCTGATCTTCCTCCGTTCTAACTTCAGGTGTTCATCTCTCCCAGCTTCCTCAAACTCTCCCACCCTGTTCTTCCGTCAGACTTCCTACCAGACTCTGATCACCCGACTGTGTCCTGTCCTCTGACTGTGTTCCTTCAACTCTCTCTCAAACTCTGTCCTCAACGGTGTCCATCTCTCTCTTTTTGTTCATTTTCTCCCCTCTCCTTCTGACTCCTCCTTTTGATTTCTGTCCTTTGATTGGTTCCTCTATTTTCAGAGGGTGTGAGAAGGTCCAATGATCTTCGACGAAAGTCGGTCTTTTTCCTATCTTTCATCTTTAAAAGTTTCTTCTTTGAAGAAAGCCGGCTTCTGGCGGCTTACTTTATTTTTCCCGAGGTTTTTAGAGAGGCCCCGTGTGAGATAAGGGGTGTTTATCTGTTATAAATTACGACGGCTATTTCTCTGTACTTTCTAATGTCTAAACTGGCCACGTGCAAGATAAGGGCTGTTTGTTTGTTTAGCTCTGTCTACACCGTCAACCGTTCCCAGAGGGTGCATACCCTCTGTTATCTATATATCTTTGTACATTTCTTTAGATCTGTTGCCGACGGATTTTTGCCTAGGTCCGGCGGTATCTTTGGCATGCCGACAAAAGAAATTATTTTAAGTTAAAAAACTCCAGCTGGTGCCTCTCATACATATCACTACCTACAAAATATATTGAACAATGACAATGAAGTTTAATTGAATAGACTCTATGTTTACATTGTAACAGTATCTAATAAAAAAGTTTGTCTCAGTAAGTGGCTTGTAAGTAGTTTTCAATGCTTCGGTTGATTTAAAAGAATTCTGATTATTAGGTGTAATGTATTGTAGTAAAGCATATTACGTCAATAATTTTGCATTATTCAGTTTCTCTTATCTTTTGTTTATTTTTTTTTTAATGAGCTCTAGACTCAGGTTTTGTTATAAAATTGTAACTTAAAGTTATAAAATTCGTATAAGACTTGTCTTTCGCTGATAGATATCTATTATAGTGTGAATGGGTCTTGTACTATATGGATGTTGGTATTCATTATATTTTTTGTTAGAGAGTTTAAATTGTTCAATCGGTTATTTTATATTAACATGCATAAATGTGAGAATACAACTTAAGGAAAAATATACAAATAAAAAATTTAAAAAGTGAAATAAACTATTCATTGCATACAATAAACGCATGTCCATTTTTTAATATTTAATTTTAGTAACACTTAATAGGTTACAATGATAAACTATGGTTTTATTATTACTTAAATATATATGTTTGTTTTATTTTCAAACTCGAAACTTCATGATATCCATAAATTGTTAATTTTTTTCCTAACTCTGAATCGAAAGTATTTCTAACTCTTTTGCAGTAGCAACACCAATTGAAAAAACACGGGAACCTTAATTGAAAGGTGAATAAAAAAAAAACCGTGTAACTATTGTATTATTTTTTTAAAATTTGAACTCTTTTAACAGTGGCAACATAAAGCGATTGAAATAGTATTTGATCTTTAAGCTGTCAGCTTCAGTTTCAATTAAGACTCGCGATGCGGAAAATGGTGAAAGGTTCAACTAAAATACTTCCTCTAAAAGCTACAGCTTGTTCCTTTACAGCATCGTAAGCGGGAAAACAAACAAGTGAACCAGTAAGGAAAGCCAACCTCAATTGATAAGAGAATAAAGATATAATACAAATAAAATTGAAAATAAATTTTTAAAATATACTCATCTATAATATCCTTCATTACTAAAAATCCTAAAAAGAAATTATGGCAAAACATTATTTATTAAAAACCTTGTGGGTTTCTGTAGCCCTTCCGGGTCCATTCAACCCCATAAATGGGTAAAAATCTTGCGGTTGAGTGTGATTCTGACTAAAGCACCTCCATGTGCAACCGTTGGTCGAGTAACAATTAACCAACAATGATCACAGAAACCCGTTTGTAACCGGTATCCTAGAGTCTCGCGTGTCGGGCCGCTGAGAGATTTTCTCGAAGATGAGTGACCAACAGACCAACCTGTTGCTGGTTGGGGAGGTTGAAAAACACACCATTTTATATAATTTTCACCTTCTTGGCTATTGGCTTAATGGGTAAGAAGCATTAAACGAGAAGGATTAAGTAAAAGTTGGGAACGTCGTAAGACCAGCAACAAACAACCATTTCTGAACATTATTTTAAAGGTACTCATAGCCTTCTCACTATTCTTCACCTCCTCCTCATTGCTCATTACTCGAGTCTTCCGAATATTGCCAATGAGTAGCCTTGTGTGTGGAGCCGTCACCAATGAGTCTGTAGCCAGTCAGTGATCCGAGGTACCAACTAGGTTAGTTCCATTCCAGTAACTCCGTGTGCAGAGGGCCTAAACATTGGAGAAAATGAAGGTGGATAAAAGTTAGCCATATCATAAAGGTGATTTCTTGTTTTTTTTTTAAAAAAAAGTTTTCTAACTAAATTTCTCTGCATCTAATGCAGAGAAATTTAGATTTCATTGAATATGATATTTGTAACAGCTATTTGATAAGGTAAAATTTAAATTTTAACATTTTGTTTTAGAATTTGTCAAAAAACCTTCACTTTTCAGAAATGAATATACTTTAGAAAAAAAACAACTCATAATTATATTGGTAGATCAAATATAATGGTTTGAGTTTTTTTTTCTTTTCTTTTTTTTTTTTGTGAATCCATTCTTAATGAAATAAATGATAAAAAGGAAAATTGTGTTCTGTCAAAAATGTTTTTCCACTTGTTTCTCTTAAGAAAACTAAAATCTACACGGAACATCTCCTTCCAGCTTACGTCACTGAAATATCCCATCCCATATCCCCCTACTAAAAAATAAACGGAAAATCCCAAACAACTCCAGGCCTTCTTAAATAAAAAAATTTGAGCTACGTTTCTTTAGTGGACACCCATGCTGAAATAATGTACACCTCTTGTCCAATATTGGTTCTAGTGGTGATATTTTTTAGAAATTAAGTGGCAAGTGCATTAAACAAGACAACCTAAAACATAATACACTTTGAGGAAAAAAAACACATTGGTGGACACTTGGTTGAGAATTTTTTTCGTGTTAATGTGGCTACAAAATCTTACTCTAGATAACATTAGTTTTTCTTAAATTATAATCATTCAAGAGAAATACAATTTTAAGCATAAAGTAATAAATTTATGAAAACTTACGGGTAGCAGACTTCACTAAAGGATATGTGTTGTGTGCAATTCGCACTCCCGAGTCCCACGATCTCTTGCAGAAGCGATAGTTCTGATTAAAACAATTAAGCTATATTCACTCTAATGCTTTGAGTCCTTATTTTTTGAAATCTTAGGCCCAAGTACATTAACTCGAGCAAACAAACGTTTATCAGACTAAATATCAAATAGTATACATTTAACTGCTTACGGATAAAACACATAGTATATTAATTTGTAAAAATTGTGTCCCTATATTTGATAGCAGCTAATGAAGAATTTTAACAGGTATATCTTTATTACTTCTTCTTATTTCTTACTTCTTACACCATCTTTTGAACAATACGAGATTACCAGCAATTCGATGTTACATATTTATACCGAACATCAAACTGATGCTAATAAGACAATATCCAATTTTCATTTCTTCTTTCACCTTCTGCGTCTCTTTTGTCTGGTTGCCATTCAGCAGATCTTCTTCGGCAAATATTAAAGTGGGCTCACCCTACAACGGTTCTCCACCCGTATACAAACTCCTTGTAATGTGGAAAGTTGTGTTGGGTTACTTGTTGAGGGAAATCGTCCGCTGTAAAGGCATGCAGTCCGGTTTCCTTCAGTTGGATCCGTAATTCCTCAAGCACTCCATGATGATGTGCTAAGTGTTTCCAGTACACAAGGACTTGGGCATAGGAGATCGATACCCACCCTTAGATGCTTGTCTCGAAATCCCTTATGGCCCGTGATGTATCGAGAAAGTCGATATTCCTGGAGGACCCACTGTGCTTCCATACGTAACCGGTCGGTGGTGAAGTATAGAGTAGCTTGTTCCGCTCTTCTGTTGCAGCCTCCCTGATGATGGTTTTCCATTTTCTAGCGTTCTTATCAATCCTCAACTTATTTACCGGCATATCAGCTAAGCCCTCTCTCTTGAACTTATACTTTATCTCATGTCTTCCTGGAAAAGAAAGTCAAAAGATGTAAGACCTACAAAGACTTTGGTGTAACACTCCAGTAAGCCTTAGTCTCACGAAGCAATGGCATCAACTGGATTGTCACTAATATGCACTTCTGTGAATGATTCGGTCTCAGGTATGGGAGGCATACCTCAGAATAACTACAACCAATCCTTGATATATGGTCACTGTTGATGGGAATCTGAGGTACCAGACGGGACCTCCCCCTCACACGACAAAGACCGTTCATGAGCTACCTCGAATCGTAGCACGTATGTTCTCTAGGTAGTTCCTAATCAAGAAGTATAAGTTCCTAGGGCTCATATTTCTGTAGCTGCTGGAGGAGAGGCCACCAGGTGCTGTCAAGGGCACGAGCAAAGAACAGTAACATAACAAACCACCGCTCCTGTTCAACGTCCCTTCTGAGACAGTTATTGCAGTAACCCAAAAGTTCATTATAGAACATACTATTTTTCAGGATCGCCGAGTCTATAGCGTCAAGTCCCGGAGTGCGTCCAGTTTTCTGCCTTTCGACCTCTAAACAGGTATTTCGTAAATACAATGCATAGAAAAAGAGCTGATAGGGAGCCATGAAGTATTCCTACCAAGACTGCACGAATTGAAGAAATTCTCGAGTCCTGCTGGACTGAAAAGAATGTTTCGAATGGTATATTAATTTTTCAAATTATTTTGAGAAATGAATCGGTATATGTATATGTAGCTACGATTGACCTCCAAAACAATAGAAAATAATTTATTTTATATAATATAATATGTTTCAAGAATTTATCCCTTTACATCACAGGAATAATAGAAGGACTTATGTAAAAAAAAAAATAAACAACCAAATAAAATATATACAGAAACTGTTTTTTCTCAAATATCATTAATAAACCCTATACTTGAGATATTTTTTCTTTGAAAAGTTGGCAGTCTTATGTACGAAGTCTTGTCACTTCCATTAGCAGGTCCAGGAACCATCTTAAGACCTTATTTACATGTTATAATATAATATAGACATTATCCTACATGTAAGTTAGATAGAAGAGATTCAAATGGGCCTATTATATAGGAGCAAAGAGGTGACTGAGTCCTACCTCAATAGAAAAATAAATAGAGGTGGAGTGGCATGCGCGAGGCGGCGCGGGGGCGGCAGTCGGTCCCGGGGAGATGGAGGGAGACCTCCCGGCCGAGCAGTAGTCGGCTCCGGCGGCATGAGGGCACCGCTCTTCCTCCTTCTGGCCTCCGCGGCCGCAGCTGTCGTCAGGTCTGGCCACGGCGTCAGGCTATACGAACTACCAAGGATAGGTCAGTCATATATAGACTATATATTCCATTATCATATATTAAAATGTATCTAATATATACTATACCGTCGAACTTTGCTACTTAAGGGATAACATTGCTCCACTGACATAAAATTTTTTCGCTGAGTGGGGCACACCGAGTTGAAGACACGAAAGGGCTGTGAGTGAAAGAGAAGAATACCTTCTGATTGTTGGGTGCAAAGTTTATTACAGATCCTATGCTTTCCTATATTTTTCTTTCTTCTTATGTTGTTATATCACTGATTAGCTTGAATGGTGGCACATGTGGCAAAAAAAAAAAACTTTTTTCTCTTTTGAATTTCGGGTAGATTGTGCCGTAGACCGGAGTTAATTTTTAACAACTCTAATAGTCTTAGGAGAATCTAAGGGCGATCTGACTAAAGAAAATAACTACAGTCTATAGTACAATTTCTGGAATACTTCCAATTCTAAATAAAATAAAATAACTTATTTTTTATTGTCAAATGTGTCACAAATCAAGCAAAGCAGGATTATTTAAAAAAACCCTGGCCCCAGGTTTTACTGCTAAGTTGCTTTTTTTTCCTAAGTATAAATTTTAATTATAAAGAATAAATTTTTATCTGTCATTAAGAAGCAAATATGTGAGAAATAAAAAGTTTTAATTATTAATTTCTTTTTTAGTCAAAATACTTAAGAATAACTTTGCACCAAAAATCAAACCAATAACTCGCAGTAATTTAATGTATGATCATAAATAAAACAATTTTAAATAAATCCTTAAACAGTGTACCCGTAAAGAAAAAAAATTTCTAACCGGGATTTATTAAATTCACCCCTTCAATGGTAAATAAGGGGATTTTTTCAATGACCACAAAATAATACTTAACCTTTTATAGTGTAATACTACTAATTTTTTCAAGTTAATAAAAATAATATAGTATAGAATCACATCGAATTATAAGTTTTATTTTTGATATATTCTTTATTATTTTACTTTTATTTACAGAGAAAATTTACATTAAGTTTGGAAAAACGCAAAAACGGTCGTTTTCAAAGAATTTTTATAAAAAAATAAACATCAATGGAGTTCATCGATGACGATTGTCTAAAATTGCATTACTTACTGATTCCCAGGTATTTTTAATAAATATTAGAAAATGGTATAAAGTCTCGCGAAAAAAAAATACCAACATAGAGTAAATTAACGGCTATTTCTTTCGTCTATATCAAAAAAAGATGAGGTATAAATTTCAGAATTTTCTGCCACCCGTAAGTGGGTAAAAACGAAGAATATAAAAAAAATAAAGAAAAGTAAATCGCTTTGAATGTAAGCAACAGATATGGGCTTACGTTATCTCTTATCGTAAGATTTAAGTGGAAGCTCTCAGCTAACTTACTATTAAAAAAAATCACAAATGCATTTCAGTCATTTAATCCACAATTCTTAAAAATACAACCATAAAATAAATAAATAAATAGAAACTTAAAACAATGTACTCCTCAAGCGAAACAACCGCTTTCCATTGTTTTCAATTATTGAATTCACCCCTTAAATCTGTACTAAATAAGGGATTTTTGAACACTAAAAATATATTACCTATTTTATAATTTAATACTAAAACTACAAAATAATTTTTTAATTATAATATTGTAATATCAATTTTTTTTTTAACAACTTGTAAAAAACATCAGTGAGTTACAAATCGTTGTTTCAAATATATGGGCATTCTTAGCGACAAGATAAATAATCATTTTATTCACCTTTTCAATTAAAAAAATCACAAAACAATTAGTTTCAAATATTTTAACTAATTTTAAATATTTTCGTTTCAGAGGAAAATTTCGTCAATTATTGAAGAAAAATTATTTTTTCTTTTATAAATAAAATTATATTACACCATCCCATAAGCGGTAAACCAGTTCATATTTTCTTGAATTGTTTTACCTGACCCTACCATTTTTCATGAAGAACAGATTTTTTTTCATATCAAAAATAAAATAATTTTTATTTATAGCAATATAAGATTTTTTACATTCTTTTAAAAAATATTCTGACCAATATAAGCCCCCCCTCCCTTTCAATATGATCGTTAACAATAGAAGAAAAATGCAAATAAACTCCAGTAATTTTTAGTTTGAAGGTACAATTGTTCCAGATTTAAAAGAATGTATTTTGATTTTTACTATAATGGAACAAAATATCCATATAAGATATAGAAATATTCGATGTATTTTTTTTTCATTAAAAACAATAAAAATATTTCTTTAAAAAAATTAAGACACTTAATAATACACTTTATGAAGTGTAAGTAAAGACACTGTACCCCCGATAGTGTTATAATAAAATAAAACAAAAAGAAATCGTAATTTATGATTAAAGGTTTTAAGAATTTTCTGAATTACAAACACAGGCGAGGATTTATTCACACTCAAACAAAAAAAAAGTTTAACCCTTATGATATATTGTTATATGTGTTTTTAATTAAAAAACTGATTTCTGTAACAAAACAATTGGGTTTGATTTTATTCATTCGATGCTTCCTGATTTACATCATTAATGAAATTATTCTAATTCATATGAACATTTTTAGCGACCTTAACAAAGAAGAATGTAATTAACAAATGAAAGGCCACTAAATATTAATTAGGAGTGGTATTAAAAAAACTCTTTAAATTTAAAATAAATACAGTAGGTCAAGTGCACCAGTTATTGAAAGGTCAAATTTTGTGTTTAAATATTAAAAATTTAGTACCAACAAACGTTCAAAAATTGGTACAAGTTGTGAGCTAAGAATTTAGCTTTCAACATTCACGAAATTATGAAACGGTTTTTTGCACCAAACTCTAAATGGTTTTAAAAAGTTGACCTGTTAATAACTGGTGCATTTTGATAATTGGTACATGTCAATAACTTTTGCACTTATTCTGCAGGTAACATCTAAATACGCATAAAAACACTGAATTCCGACCAAAATTTTAAGTCGTTCTTTTTATATTTAAACATTATATTATATTGTTTAATGAAAAAAAAACATTATTTAATAATACTAAACTTAAAGTTCATATCAAATAAAAGGGAGATCGTATTTTTTAAAAAATATTTTTGTTGAAGTTTACCTTAACCAAAAAGTTCAAGATAGAATGCCATATCAGAATTTCTAAAAAATTGCTTTAATTTTTGTTTTGTAAATCTTGCTACATGATTCCGTTTGCACTTATTATATTATAAACATAAAATATATTTCATGATGAATTCAAACAAAAATAGCTTGTTTAAAAATTATAGAACACTGTACATGCTGGTAATTATTTTTTGAAAATATTAAATCCTGCAAAGAATGTGTAATGAATTATTATATTCATTTAGAAATAACCCATGGATATTACAGAGAGAATTGTTTTTTTTTAATGCATTTATTATTTGTTAAATTTTATAATAAAGATAAAGACTGAATATCGGTAAAAATATTGATATTATTCGATAACATACCAAACCAGTTCAGTTACAGAAATGCTAAAATAAAATTTCTGATGATTTAGTTCAAGTTAACTTAGGACTTCGAACCGAACTTTCGAGGGATAAAAATACAGAATTAAATATGCAATAATTTAAAAAACTTTGGTGAATATGCTTGATGGAAAAGTTCTGATGAATATATATTATTTTGAGGGCAGAGTGGATGGAAAGAACATTTTTTATTCACTTTTTTTCCTATCGTAATTTCAATATTTTAAAAGCCAATTTTCTCTTCAAATTGCTGTGCTAAGTTTTCTCCAATTGTTAAAGTGGCTTAAAATAGGAATAGAACTAACACGTTAATAAAGTCACATTCTCTTATTATTTTAAGACTGTTAGGAAAAATATAATTAAAAAAAAACATAACATACTAATTATACTTTCTATAATCAGGAAAAACGAATGATTAAGTATCTTTAAAGTAATACAAGTTCACTAATGTTTTTGTAAGAAAAATTTTAACCTTCGCTGTATGTGCAGAAAAATATAATGGCAATATACATTTTCATATTGAAGTTTAACTTACAAGCAAACGAGTAGAATTTTATTTTTTTTAAGACCGGTATTATCTTTACGGATACGAAGGTGGTTAATTTCGAACAAAAAATATATTAAACTGTTTTTATATTAAGACTATAATGAATAAGTCAAGAAATTTCAATGTTTATTCATTTTAATCTAACCGAAATCATAAATTCTATTAATTAATACAAATCATAATCGACGCTAACATATTACCTTGCATAATGAGATATGCATGTCAAAGTGTCAAAGTGCATAATGCATAATGGAAACACAATCCGAGGTTCGAACATTGACACCTACCCTACCTCATAACCTATACATATATCGGAACACACTAAACAAATATATAATTTTTATTTATTTTTTTGCAGTTTTCAAGGCACCGAATTGAATTATAGTATTAAATTTTGAATCTTACTATAATTAAAAAAAAATTATTGTTTATCTAAAAATGAAAACGGTGAAGGAAATTACATTAAGAATACAGTAGCTAGTGAGGAAAAAAGTACAAATACGATAAAATTAATATCCCAAATACAAAATAAATACAACTAAATAAAAAAGAAAGAAATAAACACGTAAAAAATAAATCTGGACAGCAGTGACAATTTACAAATCCGTGACGTCCATTGGACGGGAAATGTTTGTTTTGTATGAAAATACTGGCCAACCATCGTCCCTCACGTCCTGTATTTTTTTCCCCTCTAGAATAAGTTAGCTCAAGAGATTTTTATTTTTAACGGGAAATACTTTTATAACCTTTTTTAACACAGTTTTTCACACTTTTAAATATATTGTATCTTTTTAATGTTACCTGTTAATGTTAAGATTACCAACAATAAAAAACAAAACAAAATGTAGTGTCAGTAAAAGGGAATGATTCGAATGTGGACTATAAACTCTTTACTAGACCGATTTATATGCTGGTTTTTTTTCTTGTCGTCATGGGAACGTTTAATGTTACTGAAGTCCCTGATTTTCCAAGTAAAAAAAATTACGAACAAAATAAAACATTTTCGGTGCGTAGCGCAGAAATTATATTTTTTTTCACCTTTATTATATTCCAATCGATTTATCTCATTCTGAAGAATAAGAAAAATATATCACTGATTTTTTTTTAGAAAAAAGCAAATTTCGTCTTCTTCTGACACTTGAGACCATTTTTCAAAGAAATTCTACCATAAGTCCAAATTAAATAAAATAAGTCCGTAAAGAGAATAAACCCTATTTTTGTCTTCGTGGATGCTGTTAAGATGAGAGAAGTCCACAAGATAATAATAAGAACAAAATAAATGTCAAAAAAGTACGAAACATTTTTTGGGTGTAATAAGAATAAGGATATAATAAATATAGTGTTATCCCTAAATAGTAAAAATAATAAATATTTAACGAAACGCCTTTGGAACTTAGGTTGTAAGATTACAATATTTTCATTAACATAGCTATGTACGTTACAGTGTCAAGGAAGCCTTGATTCGTTTCTTAAAACCTCTATCCGTGGCCAAATTCTTGACATCTTGGGTAACACCTATGATACTTTCCAGAGATCCTCCCATTCATTTCTCGGTCGTCCACTTGGACGTTTTCCCTCAGTTTTATCTTCCCATATAAGTTTTGGCATTCTTTACACTAGGCCGAACTAGATACATTCTTTGCTGTTTATATTTTCTATTAGCAGTTCCGGTTTTGCCTCTTCTTTTATTTCTCAAATTGTCGAAATTAGTTATACCGAGAGCTTTCCGCAGAAATATATACATTTTATAAAAATTATTATGAGAAACTCTTTCGAAGATTTCAAATATTCCTAGTGGCTATACATTTTTTCAATATATATTTAACCGTTAAAATAGTTTATTATCCAGTTAAATGACTTTTATATGCGTTTGAATTACCGGTAAGTTCCTGCCATATAATTCTAGTTTTGCAATTTGATAATCCTATGTTATCTCAAATATTTTCTACCATTTATTCTTTTAATTTTATTTTCTTATAGAAAAATAAAACTTAAACGTATTTAATAGGGAATGAGGAAACTTAAATTTCACGGCAATGTATAACATCCCCTAATTCACTTAAAAATACTGCTATCAGGAAAAGCGATGCACGGAAGGAAGATAAAGCCGAAGCTACTTCACTGAATAACCTCAAATACTTATCTCTCCCTTTGTGCTATAACCTGTTTTCGTTCCTCATATTTACTTAAATGTATAACAGTTAATAATAAGTAAACGAAATTAATAGTTATTATATGTTGCTTTAATGAACCGTTTGAAAGATATTTTATTCTAGAATTTTTTCTAGGCTCATCTTCAGTTAATCCCGAAATATTTTAAATTATATATAAATATTTATGTGTCTTGAGGATCGGTAAACAATACAGCTTTTTTTAGGCGACGTTCTACAACTTTATTGTATCCATAGTCATACCCTACAATAAAAAAAAAAAGTTTTTTTTAGAACAAATACTTTATTCAACTAATTACTATAAAACTACTACAACTACAAAGTGTATATTATGAACTATTGTAATTAAAACGTTGCTTAATAAAAAAATTACTTACAATTGTCTATTACAGTGTGTTCTAGATTGTAATCCAACTCCAGGTATGTGCCAGAACTGAATAGGTTTTCGAAGAGGAGGTAGATTTGAAAAAAAAAAACTGTTAATTTTTGGTAAAAACAGCAAACCTACCTCCATTTCATAGAACTATTCAGTTCAGGCACAAACCTGGAGATAGTTGGATCACAATGTATAACATGGACAATTATAAGTAATGTTTTTTGGAGTTCTATCAATGGGCAGATTCTCCACATGTTTGTATCGTGCCATTATATCACCAACAGAAAATTTGCTTGTTGTGTGTATATGTATACAGTTTTAAATAACAATAAAGAAATTATAAAATATGTAATGTTATTACTAAGCAATGTTTTAATTGTAATATTTATTAATCATGAATTACACTATGTACTTGTAGTTTTTAGAAAGTATTTGTCCTAAAAAACTATTTTTTCATTGTAATGCACGACTACGCAAAGTTGTGGAACGTCCTTTACAACGAATGTATGTGGAACGTATACAACTAAGTAAAGTTGTATAATTTACTGTTCCTCAAGGCCCTCAAAAAATATATACCTAATACAGTCGAGAAAAATTTA
>NW_027106157.1:342736-438990 GCF_000696795.3 Halyomorpha halys | reverse complement strand
GTAGATAGTTTAGATCAAATATTTAAACATGGAGGTTTATTTATGAATTTGGAAAAAGTCTTTATATTTCTTTTTTTAATAATAAATGATTACTTTATAGGAAATATTACAAATAATTTCGTTATTTGTCTCGGAACAGCTGTTTCGGATGATGACTTCATAATAAGAGGTGGGTGAGAGAAGGTACGCCAGCACACCTGCATTGCAGGAAATCAAGCTATAGCGTTTATTTAGATTTTCACTAGAATCATATAATACATTATTATTTCAAAAAATATACATGAAAATATATTGTTATATTTTCATGTATATATATGAAGACGGACACATATACAACATATTAAAGTTGAGAAATTATTACATTAAAATACCGGCAACTTTCACTGTTTAATTTAGCATATTGATATTATGTTTGTGATTTTTAGCTTAAAATAAATTAAATACATATAAATTCTTCCAAACATATCCCATATGATCTCACCCATCGAATCAAATGTTTATATATATTTAAAATGTGCAAAATTTAGTTTTTCATTGATTTAAGCGCGATATCGAATGCTATTCCAAAATATAATTTTCACGAGATTTAAAAAAAAAATAAACCGTATCAAGTAGTTATTAACATTATGAAGAATATTAAAATTATATAGAAGTTATAAAAAAAATATTTATTTGGTCTCAACACTTTTTTATTATCTTAACTCCCCAATTTTTCGGCAGATTCTAAGGATATATCAATAAAGAAATTTTAAATATAATATATTCATAATAAATTAATTTTAAAAATATCATGAAAATAACATTTCCTACCTTATCACAGCCAAAACATTGGTAATCAACCAAATTTCAGGCCATTTTGCCTATATCAAAATTTTAACATTATTTATTCATCATTATCACCATCATCTTCATCATTATTCTTGCAGTTAAAATTGATAAATTTACTAGTTTACAATCTCTAAAAATAAGAGTAAGTTTAATAATTTAAACTGTGAGAATAATGGAATTTTTTACATTATGATGAAGATTAATTTATTGAGTTCATATTGTTTCATAATTCAAGAAATTGTAAAGGAAATTTACAAATGACAAATAATTTGAAAACAGCAAAATGATCTGAAATTATGTTAATTACCAATCTTTTGGCTGTAATCGTGAAATAAGGTAGGAAATTTAATTAATTTATAATAGGCAGATTGTATTTAAATATTTTATATTGATAGAACTTTTAAAATGGCCGGAATGGCCGAAACGTTGGAATGGTAAGATAATAAAAAAGTGTTGGGACCAAATGAATATTTGTTTATAACTAATAAAAATTATGTAATAATGCAATAATAATAAAATGTATTATTATTATTATTATTAATTCGGCTCCACAACTTGATGTCGAGTCCTGGCCTCCTGCATCAGCCTCCACCAATCATTACGATCTAGTGCGGCCGCCATCCAGTTCCTCACTCCCATCATGGTCCTGGCATCACCACTCTCACCATCACTCTATCGAAGGAGTGGTCTTCTTCTGCGTCTTGCTCCATGTAGTACCTCTGTCACTATTTTCCTTGGCAGATCACTCTCAGCCATCCGAGTAACATGCCCTGCCCACCTCAGTCTACTGAACCTCACAAACTGGAAAACGTCTGGTTCCTTATATAAAACTTTGAGCTCCTGGTTTGTTCGACGTTTCCATATTTGGTCGACCTTGACTGCTCTAAATATTTTACGGAGAATCTTCCTCTCCAAGAGGTACTCTATACCCTACATCCATACACTATACCTTGAAGATAGTCCACGTTTCCGAACCATACAGAAAAATTGGCCAAATAATTGTTTTATACAAATAAATTATATAATTAATAAATGATTGGGATAATTATATATTACATACTATAGTATAGTATTAATTGTATAATAAATTAAAATTAATTTAAATGTAAAGTAGGGGCTATAGGATAAAAAATAAGATAAAGAAGAATCTGTCAAATGTTACCTTAAGTTAATTCCACAAATTGTAAGTTCCTTTAGTGCAATTTTGCCGGCAAGTATAATGCCACTATGCATTTTATTATTATAATTTTCTCAGGCATATTAATAATCAGGGATTACATGTTTAAATTTTAAAACGGCAATTAATTGTTTATACAATTTGAATCACTTTGTCCAAATATTTGCATTTTTTTTTTATATATATTGCATTTTTATTACTCGTTCTTATTTCTTTGGAAATTGCTCAATATGGAATACAATTTGATAGTTATTTTTACACACACACCATTAGCAAATCGACATAAGAGTGTATTAACATAATTTTAAAGTGATGGGGAGGAATGATTTTTTTAATTCTGAACAACTCCTATTTACTACTGTGCATGTTAAAAGGAATATTTTACAAGTGGTATATTTGGTATTTCTACTTAAAACGTTTGGACTTATAAAATCTTTATAAAAAAAAAGTAATGTTATAATAATATAATATAATAATATAATAATATTGCTATATCCCCATGATCATCGAACCCGATGACAAAACTCTTGGTCATACGATAATTGTAGAAACATTTATCTGGCCACCCAAAAAAACACACAGAAGTAATTCCAGACCATTAATATCTCTAGATATTTTCTATCTAACATTAGAGAGCGACAGTCTGTTTATAGACGGTATAGAATTGAATATGCAAAATATTTATTTCTGGTAAACAATAAAACACAACAATTGTTGGTACCACTTAATTTTGAAATAAAACTGACTAGAACTTACCGTTCAGAGAAGTTCAAGAAGATACCTGAAACAAAATCAAATATAATAAATAATTGTATTGAAATTAAAATTATATTACATGTGTTATAAATTTGTTAGGATTATAAGTTAGTGAAAACATTTTTAAATTTATAAAAGAAAAAATAAATGTAACATTAGATTAGTTTCTATGGATATCATAATATTACATAAACACAGTTGAATAATTTTTATTTTTTTTAAACCAGTAACTTTTCATCTAATAGTTATTTCCCCAGAAATAAATTTGATGCCAATTCATTGCATGCAATGTTTGCAATATTTGCTTTAAACTTGTATTTACTTGAAAAAATCACGTTCGAAAATTGATGTAAGTCTGAGGTCAGATTTCCCAATTGATGAACGTATTGCGTTGGATTCACTTACACTTTCTGTCAACCAAAAATAACTGATGTCAAAAAAATATCACATCTATCAGCTGAATTTTTCGATGCAACCAACCCTAGCGGGCATTCATCATTCGGGAAATTCGACCTGAAATTCATATTCAGTGATGCTGTAAGCACCTGAAAATTTATTTGCTAGGAATATTGGTTTTATTGTGGACCATTAAAACATTTACATCCATTATTTTTAATTCTGAAATATGTGTTTCATAGTTATCTTTTTTATCCTTTGGAAATTCTCAAATTTAAATAATTTATTTAGTTTTTTGAACAAAAATTGAAGTTCTATCAATGGGTAGATTCTCCACATGTTTGTATCATGTCACTATCTCACCTACAGCAAATTTATTTGTTGTATATATGTTATACAGTTGTAAATAACAATAAATAAATGATTAAAAAAAATTTAGTTTCAATGATTTAACAACAATAAATAGCTAACAAAACAAATTCATAAATTGTACATTACGTTTTAAATTTTAAATAATTAAATTTAAAACATACACATGTATAATCAAATATAATAATTAATATGAAATAACAATAAGTTTATAAGTTGGTGAAAGAATGAAAAAAAAAAGTGGGTATTTGGCCAGACAGCCACATTTTTTTAAAAGCAAAATGTGTACTCGTTGATCAAAGCTACGTGTGTTAAAGTCATGTAAAAAAAAAATCATTAGCCAATAAGTAAGAGAAATTTGAATCATTTTATTGAGAATAAAGTTATGAGTATGATAAATAAACTTTTTAAAAACACAAATAAAACTTAAAATTGTCTTATATAATTAATGAAAGTTACCTTATGGAGCCTTAAATTATTATTTTGGATGTTTAGAGTATCTCAGTGTTAACAGTAAAAAATAAAAATAAAAAAATATATATTTAAATTATATAAAACGAACTGTGAGCTCATTATGATATTATTACATATTTTTACGATTTAATAATTTATATTATAATAATTTGTTTTATTATATATATTTATTTAATATTTAGTATTCATTTGAAGAATTTTAAGTATCCAAATCATGTCCATTGTAATTAATATGAAAAACTAAATTCTCTGTTAAGAAATTGGCAAGATTGAATTCGCTCTTTATTTGTTTTGTTTTTTAAATATGTTTATAACAAACAGTTAAGCTCTCATAATCATCAACGGTAGATACAGCCTAAGTAAAACTCTTACTTTCTGTACATAAGACTGTCTTACTTAAAAAGTAAGCAATTGTATAAGCTCATCAAACGTATGGAATACAATTAATTATAAACACCAAAAATGCTTGTAAGCCTGGCCAACAACAACTCCCAATTATAACGTGAACAAACTAATATGCATAGTTAAGACAAACTTTATATATATATATATATATATATATATATATATATTCAATTCAATTTATATTCCTGAATATTAAAATAAAAGGATAAGCAAAATTTAAATAATTGAGTTTAAAAATTAATTTTATGTGTTAACATGTGTAATAATATTTATTTTTCTTTACTAATTCTAATTTATTATTCATTCATCTCATTTATTAGCATAAAATATGCATTATGGAATATTTGCAAATGCCTTGGGGTGTCGTGGAATAGTATCCTACGCCCAGCCTGCCAGATTGTTGTTGATAACTTTAAAATGTATTAATGCATGACATCACGCAATGAACGAAACTCAAACGAATAGTGTATTATATACATTTTTTTCACTTTAATGATTTTAAAAATCTGAATCAAATATTAATATACATACATCATATAAATCACGGAAAAATTATCACTGGAATAGCTAAGGCACTGTACTACTATCTCCAAGGACCCGGGTCCATAGACAACTATTTATTCTATTAATGTAGACGTAAGTTGACCCTGTGGGTTTGGGAGCCTTCTCTTAGCCTCATAAAGTGGGTACCCTTAACTGGGGAAAAAATCTGGCGGCTGAGGTGATTCTTACCAAATCACTTCCTTCCTTGCACAACTGTTGATCTAGTAACAGTTCTTCCTTAAGCACTAACCCCTGACCCTTCATGGGTTGTAGTGGTACAGATGTATTATTATATATTCATTTATGAATAATCAAATTATACATATGTATATGTATGGGATTACATTAAAAATTAAGTATGCAATAAAATATATAAATAATAAGCAATTAAAATTAGTTTTTTCAAAGGTGTAAAACCTTCTAGTCATTAGCACTTAAGGTTTATTGAAATTATAAACTTGTCCTATCTTATAAAAAATAAGCAAGGGTTTAGGCGGAGTCATCTTAAATAATAGTTATCAATTAAATCTGTACACAAATAGTCAATTCTAACATTTGTTTATTAAAAAATAAATCATTTAAATAAATGATATTTGCATTTATCAATAGTTTTATTTTATTTTTTTAATCGAAAAATTACAATACAATACTTATGTATTCGAATCTTCGCGTTTTTACCATGTTAGTTAGCTATCGCGTTAAAATTAGTGTTTTCAGATTATTTTTTTATTTGGGTTAAAAAATATGAGAAGTCTACCAATTATAACAGTAAAATGTATTCCGTTAGTGGATTAGTATCTGAAAATTTTACGTCTGGTCCATTTTCAACTTCCAACGTGAACGTCGGTTATTGGAAAAAAAATAAATATTTCATTTCTTATGTTCGGCTATGAATGCTCTATTTTACCTCAAAAATAAATTTATTCTTAGTAAATAGAAAATATTGTTTTTCACTCCCTCTCCATATGCGGTCCCCTAGATAAGGCACTCTAAAAATTCGTTATCTATATTCAATTGATTGTTTGTATTAATTCACTTACTGATTTAGTCAGTTATTACGTGAGGATTCCATTAATAAGCATCATAGTCACTAAAAATAAATAAAATAAAAAATGCATGTCTAGAGATTTTTCCTTCACTACCTCATTTTAACAAAAAAAAAAAATCTGGTCTTTCAGACTCATTCACTCATAGGGGGTTACGGTAGCAGCGTGATAACACGTCGTTCTGCCAACCCAAAAGTTGCAAGTTCGAATCCCCGGCCCTATCCGGGAATTTTTTAAGAATATAATTATAAAATACTCACTCACACCCTCCCTCTGGGCATTTGTGAGGCCCTTTAGCCAATGGGTGGCACTCACAACAATAGGCGTTGCAGTGACGAACCCACCCTATGAAAATCACGTCATGAAACGCGCCAATAATAACAATAATAAATAAATAAAAATTATTATAATAATGAGTCTTTCAGAAGCCAATGCGCTTAAGTCCAGAAAACAAAAATTGAGAAAATTATTAATTTTTGCTACATTAATTTTTTAAATTCTTGGTTACGTACATCTTTCTTGGTTAAGTACATCGCGCGAGGCCTTCGACCTCCTCGGTCTGTCGCGCCAATAATAATAAGTCTTTCAGAAGCCAATGCGTTTAAGTCCAGAAATCAAAAATTGAGAAAATTAATATTTCTGTTACATTAATTTTAAAAATTCTTGGTTTATTAATTTGATCGTAAAGTATATAAAGTTTTTTTTTAAGAGTAAGCTCGGAAAAAAAACACAGGATGTGTAATTAAAAACGTAAGTATTTAATGGAACAATCACAAACATCTTAAAATTTTTGGACTTATATCTTTTGGCAGCTGAAAAACACCAACATATTGAATAAAATATTCAAAGGACTGAGATATTGTTCCTTTAGGATTATTTTTGGGTCATTGTCTTTCGATAGCACGAAGTCTAACCAACACCCTTAAAAAAATATTTTGCTTATGACGGATCATTAAACATTTTTCATCGCCTTCATTCTTTGAGAAAAGATTATGTTCCTTTTATAAAGCTGTAAACAGTTACAAGGTTTATCATCAAACTTCTTCGAGCCAATTATATATTTCATATACATTATTTCTTTCATTTCTATTTTGATATTGTTTACTTTGTATCATTTTTAGTTTTTCAGCATTTCGAAACCATTTCCCAGGATTCTTGAATTTTTTATTGTTTATACCCTCACAATAAATCTTTTTTATTATTATAAATAGTCAGAGTTTTTACAGTTATTAAAGAAAGTGTATTTAATTTTTTGAAATAAAATAAAACAATAATTTTTATTTCAATGTAGTGTTTTTATGTTTTAATCAAAGTTTAGACATTTCAAATTAAAAGGGAGTACCTATATAAAACAATTCTAAATAGTAGAAGTAATAGTTACAGTTACTATTAATTTGTTGTTTTTCATTTCTACCAAGAAATATCAAAAGAAGAATAATTTAATTTTTATTTCAAATTTTATGCAAAAAATATTTATAAAATGTGAACTAATTCACAAAGGCCTCTGAAATTATTACAAAATATATTCAGAAACTAAAAAAAAGGCTGTCTGACCTTAAAAAAAAAAAAAAGGAAGAAGAAAAAGAGTAAATCATTTAATAACTAAGAAGAATATTATTTATTTCATAAAAATTTATAAAAAATAGAAAATATGAAAAAATAAGAGTTTTTACTATAGAGATTTTAGGAAGTGAACATTGCACCTTCAGATAATGACTTTAATGAATTTTCTTCCATATAACAAAAATATAATGTTTTCGAACAACTTAACTTTATACGTTTGTTTGTTACATAGACACTTACGACTAAAGTTTGTTTAGTGAATGTATCCATTCTAACAACAAATACACTCACTGAATATAAAAGCTTAGAAAGATCGTAACAACAAAAAATAAGCTGTATAAGTTCTCCTCAACTAAGGTACTCGTTATAGAAGTCGAGGAAAGTTGCTCAAGTCCTTAAGGATGGACTTAATTGGCAATATCAAAACCTTCTCATTCAGAACTAAGGCGGCTTAGCCAAGCTCAACTTCGACCTTTAAACTTCATGCTATTTGTCATGATGAACAACAGGAAAAAAAAGCTTATAAACTTGAGATATTTAACGATTGTAAAAAGTTTTTAGGGGAGTTAAAGTTTTATTCATACGTGAAACGATAATAAAACTGTAGTCAAAGTAAGTCATACTGAAATTAAGGAAAAAGTACAAATTGCACTGTAACATGGTAAAGATAATAAAACAAGATAAATAAATATATATCAATATATTATGTTGTTGTTCTTTCCGATTTATTAATATGAACACTAAAATACGTTTTTACTCATTTATTAGTTGGATTTAATTAAAATTTATTTATTTAAGATAAGCTGGTACTTCTTCATGATTTTATTAATTTTTTGCTGCGTTTCGGCCTAGCAAGCTATCCTCAGGTGCAAAATCTACAATTCAAAATTATTCTACTTACATAACAGACTAATAAAAATAAATATTTTTAATGATATTGAACTATCTCAACAATGCATATTATTCAATTGTAATGCATGACCCTCAGAAAATTGCCAGTAGTCATGTTTTCATTAACTAAATATTATTTACAATATTTTTTTTTTTTTAAATAATATTTAGTTAATTAAAGCATATCAAATGGCAATCGTATGATAGAGTCTTGTACAAAAATGGAATTATGTATATTTTCGATATAGTCTAATATAATTATAAATGTTAAGAAATACACTTATTTTTATTCTTATGTTGTAGTAGAATAATTGCGAAGCCTTGAAGATTTTGTACCTTAGAATGGCTTGTTAGGCTGAAACGCTGAAAGGCTGAAATTATAAATAATCATATTGGAGCCTGTGTCGTGAGCTGGTGAATGGAGGTGTTTTATTAGTGCTTTAAAACTTGCTTTCTTTTTTGGTAAGAATGAGTTCGTTGAAATCTGTTGTCTTTTGTGAAGGACTTCTTAGGGTTTAAACGTGGTTTATATCGAAAAAAATATTCAATTAAGTTCAGAATAAGTGAGTGATTAATAGGAATATTAATGAAAAGTTTGAAATAATCATATTACATATTATCAGTTCATCTTAAAATTTTATTTCATATAGCTTTGATGTTTTTTTTTTCAAATATTAAGGATTTTTTTTATTTAATTGTATCAAATTTTATTTTCAAAATTATAGAATTGTTCTAATGCAGTCTATAATTCTCACAACAATTTGAGGAATTGTATGCAGTTCGAATTTAATCGTTTTTTGCCGATATTACCGAAATCAGGACGGAATGTTTGCTATAACCTAACACTACTTATTACGTATGTACTTTATTTAATGGGAAGGATGTGAACATGGAAATGTTTTGGAGATTTTCTAGTGTTGTTGGAAGTTTTTAAGATACAGAGCTCCGAATGAAAAATTAGTCATTAAAAATTAGAGCCGTCATTTTTTATTCCTACTACCTACACTTGGCAGACTCATTAATTTTGACTAGTAATTATACATAGTTTTCATTAAAGTAATAAAAAATTGGGGTAAGATAACTGCCTTTTTTTTCTTCCCGGCTCTTGTACTACTTGGACCTGATTCCAACCGGCACCACTGCAGGCTCGAGGTTGCTAAGGTGACGCCATAACTTCCTCTGCAAAAACGGCCTTATAAAGGATATAACAAACATATTTCTAATCGAATTTTTGCTCTTAATTAACGATGCTCTGATGGCGTCGGTGTCACATTCAACAATGAAATCTATAAGTTCCATCCATTAGTCCGGATCCAAGAGCCTCAGGAGATAAATGGAAGACAGTATCATTAGTAGATACGAGATAGGCCATGACGAATGGTCAATGACAGACCTAGATGGCAACGAGAGGAGACAAGAAAACTTATTTTTGGAACTGATGATGTCCAGCAAGCGATTAATCCGCGTCGTAAGTCGAATGATCTTCTTTGGTCTATTCAACAGATGTTCAGGGTTGTCGTCAATTTTTGTGGTGCCTATACTGTTAAAAAAATTCACGGTTAGGATTATGCGCATAAGGAACTAAAATAAATTTTCAATAACACTAAAATTGATCATTTTAAGAAAGATACATTTATATTAATAAGATGAGAATTACTGTTTTTTTTCATTGTATAATTTCATTTGTAAAAAAAAAATTGATTTAAACTTGTCACAGTAGTGTTAATTAACCATGCCTATACTGTTGATCAATTCTTACAAAGATTTTTTAAAATTAATTTTCATACTATTTATCTAGCTAATTTTATTTATTTATATATATTATTTTATCATTACTATCATGCATCTTATTTTATAATGAACAAACATTAAAATTGACAAAACAATATTTTTTTTTTAATGATTTATTATATGATTGTTTGAGAGTGGTTTATTTCATTATTAACATACATAATTTTATCCATATTTCTCTCTGTCAGCTTAACAAGTTGAGAGTAATATGGATCAAAATTGTTTATGTGAATAATAAAATATTTTTTATCTGCAAAGAATAAATCTATTTTTGAAGTAAAATATAGCCTCATTAGCCGAACAAAATAAATATGAAATATTCTTTTTTTTCAATAACTGACGCTCACATTGGAGGTTGAAAATGGACCAGATGTAAGATTCACAAATTTTCAGATACTGATCCACTAACGGAATAAATTTTACTGTTTATAATTGGTAGACTTCTCATATTTTTTTAACCCAAATAAAAAATCTAATCTGAAAACACTAATTTCAACGCGATAGCTTACTAACATGGTAAAAAACGCGAAGGTTCGAATACATAAGTATTGTATTGAAATTTTTCGATTAAAAATAAATAAAACTATTGATAATTGCAAATACCTTTTATTTAAAATGTGCATATATTATGTTATCATTACTACCATCCACCTTATTTTTTGATAAACAAATGTTAAAATTGACTATTTGTGTACAGATTTAATTGATAACTATTATTTAAAATGATACCGCGTAAACCCTTCTTTACGCATACGTGTATGAGATTCTTTTTAATCAACATCTTCTTAATATTGAGAAATTTTTATTTTTATTTAAACTTGCAATCATTAGGTTTAGTATCAAATATAATATGATAATGAGCGTTTATAGTTATTTACACACATTTGGGAAAGTTAGAGATTGTTTTGTTCCTGAACTGTTTTTTTTTTGTCAAAATTTTATCATTTGTTTTTATAAATCAAAAATTAACAACTTAAATAATTAACGTAAAATAACTAAAATGAATGATCCAGTAGATTAATTCTACAGTCACATTTAAATTTTATTTTATGTTATTTACGTCTACGGTTTGTTATAATTATAAAGCTCATATTATCATTTATATTTTTTATAGGTTTGTAAGTTTATAATTATAACAAACCATCGGCATATATAAAATATAAAAAGTATTTTATTGTTTATTTCACTTTTTAATTTTTATAAATAATAATAGATAAGTACCACTCATGGGGTATAGTACTTCGTAAGGATCAACGGTTGTGCAAGGAAGTGATTTGGCCAGAATCACTTTGACAGCCAGATTGATACTGCTGATAAATTGATTATATCATATGATAAATACTATTTATATTATATTATTATTTTATCATAACTATTATCCATCTTATTTTAAACTCATATATTCATTTTAAATTCATCTTTTTTATTTTATTTCAAGTATAAATAGTGTCATTCAATAACCCTAATACTCATTGCCTGCCAGTGTGTTAAAAATATTTTTTAAATGTTGTTGTTTTTATTAAATGAAGTAATAAAAAGTTATAGAAGGACAAAAATAATAAAAATAAAAGCTATAGTGAACAAAGTGGTGTGTTTACCTAAGCTGGGAAGTAAACAGGAGTTGATTTGTGACTTAGACCTGGGGCAGGATTAATATAGTTGCTCTCCAAACAGAGTGGTTTCTCTTCGAAAATATTTCGACAACTTGGCTTTCATGTCCCTCTAGTCTTTTTGATTAATTGATCTTCTACAACATTTTCTCATAATTCTCACTCCCTCTGTCTCTCTCTTTCTCGCTGTCTGGTTCTATATAATTCAGCACAGGCGGGCTTTTGTCTCTATATATCTCTCTCTCTCAATATAAACTCAGACGAAGCCCCATCTTCACAAATACATCATATCCACCAACCACTCTGGTCTAATTAATTTACCCCAGTTTGAAACCTAAAACAACCGATTCAGCCCTTCCATAAAGAGAAATATTTGATTGAGATGGATCTAACTCTCATGCACCAGTTGTAATTAAGAGAAACATAAATTAGGCAATCCATAGTAAATATGAGCGTGAGGTCTGTTTATGAAAAGCAGCATTCCCAAGGAAAATCATCTCTCGAAATAACTTTTATTATTATTTTTTATTTGATGATATTTATCCACGAGTGAAAAAAAACAAACAGATAAAAGTAAAAATAAAGAGCCATAATTTCACTATTTATTTTTTAAATCAAAAGTTATTTATTGATAATTGAAAATTAAAATCGATAATACATAACATTAGTCGTTGTCAGGAATTTAAATAAACCCAAGTCCTCTTCCTCATTTTATTATTAATAAAAAGTGCAAAAAATTAATTTTTAAATAATTTTGTTAAAGCGTTTTGTTAAATTTCGTATTCAGAACCTTTTTCGAAGGAGTTGTTTGAGAACTTTCCTCCATAGAAAATAATTGTGAAAAAAGATTTCATAAAAAATACAGTAGCAGAAAGGTTCAAATTCCGTTGTCAGAATCAATAGATTATTTTTTAACAAGGACCCAGGACCTCTGAAGAATATCAATTTAATTAATTAATTTTAGTAATAAATAATATCAGTGATATCGAACTTATAAAAGCATATAAACTGGTAAAACCATTGCTATCTGTACAAATAGTCACAGAGCTTTTATTTAATTATTGCTCTCTCCATCTCATATAGCGGAATAAATGAAACTTATTAACTTAATATATAAACTCATAAACTTATTTTATGATTAATTATAGCTTAACAACTAATATTACCAAATTACTATGGTATCATAATCTAAACCTATTGGACAATCGAGTATATATTTTATTTTTTGCTTGATAGAAGATCGATATGTTTGCATCATGCTTATCATTAACCTTAGTGGCCACTAAGCAAAGGTCAGAGGTGTATACCCAATCCAATGAATCAACTATCATTGATCAAACCACCCCAACATCTTCGAAAGGATGTTTTAACCCTGCTCTTAAGAGTTACAAAATCAGCCATGAATCATAACTTGATATGATTGGTGTAATATCAATGGAATTAATTTCCTGATTCTTGATTTTTTTTTATTCATTTAGAAACTAACATCAAATATGGTCCTACTAGTTGACAACATCTATCGGTTGACCCAAAACGGCACAGAAAAGAGATAAACATAAGTGAAATTTATTAATTAAAATTTTGACTATTAGGCCGTTGTGGAGGCTACTACAATTTATATGCTAGATCAGTACAATATGAATTGAACTCTAGTGATAAAGCCAATAATTCAATGCTAACATTAAAATAAAGTAAAAATATAAAAAATAAATAAATAAGTAAAACAATTGAATTAAATAAAAATAACTGAAAGTACTTTGATGTGAATAATAATTATTATAATAATGGTAATAAAACAAGAAAAATATAAAAATAAGGATCAATTAATATATAAATACATTATATTTTTATCTAAGCACATACATGTATAGCTAATTTTAATCGTAATAGAATGAATAACTATGTGAAGTTAAGGAAGAATAAAGACAAAAACGTTCGTTTGGTGAATCAAAATCGGTTTGATTATGAATTACATAACCAAACACAAGATAATGGCAATCGAAAAAATACATAAATATTTGTATTAATTTACATCAGTTAATTGCAATACACTTTTAGCAAGTTAAATTTTTCTTTTAATTTAATTTGCACAATTTTCGTATTTCCATAAGGTGTTTGAAAATAACGTGAATTTGTGATTTAGCTAAGGAATTAACAAATGTTAATATTAAACATATATTAATTAATAAAAATTAAAAATCCTTGTTAAATAAAAAAATAATAAATTGAAAATGGCAAATAAGAATCGTAATTTTCTAAAATATTTAAAAAGTAAAAAAATTATATATTTTTTAAATATAGAGAGTCCCTGTATAGATGTTCATTCGCCCTAACCTCAACAACACAAGAATTTGATCTATTCTTTGCGGGTATTGTTAATTTTCTAACCTTTCTTTAGTTTTGAAGGAGAAGCCAAGTCATAAACAATTTGGTTGGTTGGGAAGTTTATCATGGAAGGAATGGTATCTGGTCAGAAAAAATCGGCAACATATAGGACATTGAGGTCTTTATGTATGATCTTATTTGAGACAAAGTAAGGAGCATTAAGGATTTTACGAAGGATTTTGGACTGTAAGGATTGGATCCGGGAGGAATTTGATGGTTTAGTGGAGCCCTAAAGCTCAGATAGGCCTTATAATAGTCATGTAGATCAGTCTTTTGTAATGGATTGGCAATCTAGTTGTAATTCATCGAAATTTAAATCAAAATCCTGAAAACTACAGAGATTAGAAGGGGGTGAACTTGTATAACGGGACGCTCCGAATACATATTGTGTTTAATCTTCACCAATTTATATGCTAATTTATTGATGTTAATTCCGAAGCTAAGCAGGAAATTTAATGTAAATTTTAATTAACTTGTTAACAATTATACTTATTAAATTTATAATTATTTTTCTAATGTAATATAATTTTATCTTTTGTTGGAGAGTGGTTAATTTTAATAACAACACAATTTCAAATGATCCCTTTACTCTCAACATTAGTTTATTTTATTCTCAAACGTTTGGGCCCCTAGCTCATTATCAAGGAAACAACCACAAAAATGTTTTCTTATTATTAATATATGATTCCCTCACACATAATGAATAATCATTAAAAACGATTTTCATTACAGGCCAATGGCCCATGTCAAATAATCTTCAAGATATAAAAAATTATCAAAATAATATCATAACAGTCCTATTAAATTTTTATGAAATGGCTATGTACTTACAAAAATATGTAATTTAGATGCAACAATATTTTTTAAAAAAATGTTTTCTTCTTAACAAATCACACTATCATTATTAACAATAAAACCTACCTTCTTTAGACTCTGTTATCACTTTAATTTCATACGATTACTAAAAAATTACTTCCAATTGTATATTACAGTTTATTCCACATTAAGTAAGTAATAAGTAATGGTTTTATTGAGTGATGTTTTAATTGTAATAGGTATTAATCATAAATAAAACTATGCACATGTAGTTTTTTAATAATTAGTTGAAGAAATTATTTGTTCTAAAAACTATTTTCTTTTCATTGTAGGCTGTGACTATGTAAAGAATAGTAGTATTGTTGACTTATTCTAATAAAAAAGTTTATATATATATATAGTCATCCCTAAAACCCTATTCTAACAGATTTAAAATGCATCCTCACAGTTTTCGAATGAACTTCAAATACATTGGAAATTAGTGATATTATATTCGAGGAAAATGTGGCAAAAAAGCTATAGATCACTTTTTAAAATGACTGAAAATCTTTTATTATTTTTATTGCTTTATTGGTCTCTTTTACTTTTACTACTTTACATTTCTTTAATTACTTTTACTTCAACTCTCAATCAGCTACTTATAGTAAAAAAAAGGCTTCAACTTTTAGGAATAACTGTATTTAAAATCAGAGACTAATGAGAAACCCTACTTTCAGCATCAACAGGTAGAGAGCGTTCGCTTTAAGTGCTTCCTTCTTGTTGTCAGACAATTTTCCTTAGCACTTTTTCCCGTTTTTGCAAGTTACCAGAGTTCTTTATTAATTCAAACAAGGGACAATATTATTTTAATTATAAGTAAAATAATTGTTTTATAAATAATTGTTTTGTCCCTTTATTGAAAAAATAAATCTAATGATGGAAGAGAGAGAAGCACTTTATTTATTAATACCATATTAAATAATACTGTACAATTAATTTCCGATAAATACGCTATCAGTCTTAATTCCTTGATTCACACAAATGTACTTTGGACTCAGAAGCTTTTTCCTTGTGATAGAACGTCATTGGAAGATTGCTATAATTGTTTCCAAGTTTTCAAGCGTACTAACAGACCAGAACCCGATACACACTCAAATTTTCTGAAATTCTGTTCAGCACCCACAAAATTGGACATGAAACTGCTATTTATTTATGTAACCCAAAACCTTAAACTTGGATTTGGATACTTATCTTCTCAATAGAATAAGCAGTTTTTGTCTGTATTGAAATAAATTTAAATAAATCTGTACTACTACAACCAATCAGGGGTCAGAGGTAAAGGGATATTTTGTAAAGATGTACTGTTTCTAGAACAACGGTTGTGGAAGGATTTGATCAGAATCACGCTCGACTTCCAGACTTTTCCCAAATTAAGAGTCCCAACATAACGAGACTGGGAGAACCCTGGAGGACTCCCAAGCCCACATGGTAACAATAACAACACTATGGTATCATTGGGTTCATTGTACCCATTTGCTATATTGGCTAACTCTATCTGTTGCTTTATACCAAAAACAATTAAACTTATTTTTGTAATATTAGAAGGATACATAATAAAGCATAGTCATCCAAACAGTTCGTTAAGTAAAAATATAAATAAGAAAATAATAATCGTGCATTTGTATATTTATAATTGAGAAATTATCAAACAAAATGCGTAGTAATCAACTATTAAAATAATCAATTTAGTTTAAATTTGTTATGTTATTTTATAATGTATTACTTTTTTAGAACACCAAACCAACAAAAACTTCTAAAAAAATTAATGCTGTACAAATGAAATAAAATATGTTTGTGACAGAATGTATATCAATTTTGATCACATGGTCTCCTGTATTTAACCACTTGAATATTTTCACGCTTCTCCGCTCCTTCGGGGTAAAATAATCATAAGAAATATTAATTCTATTTAATTATTAAAATTATAAAATATAAAACAACACACAACATTAATATAACAGGTATGACAATTATAATATATCAAACAAATAGTTGTATTAGATGATTACACATTTTTTGGGGGGGCCTTCTGGCCAATGTGTAATCATCTGGTTGCCGGTTCGAATTCGGCACAGGAATTCTTTTGCTGAGCATTATAAAATAAACCTCGTACGCGCAATCCAGAACAGGTCGGTAAACAGTGTCACTGTTGCAGACAGACTTTGACTCGGCAGACTATTTCGATGTCAGAAAATAAAATAATAAAACCAGCTACATCCAAAATTATTATCTGAAAGAGAGATTTCTTGAAAACAACTTTAACAGACAAGCGCTTACTTTTGTTTGTTTACTAGTAAAAGTTTTATCGCTAAACTTTTTCCACTCATCGGCGTTTCAGTAGCCCAGAGCGAAAAACAGTAAGTTAGAAATATGAAGAATCTATTTCTGTGTTCACGATTACTTGTCAATATTCTAGAGGCAGAAGCCATTACTCGCTCGTTAATTATCATATATATTTTCTTGTAAATATCTTATTTACCAGAGGTTCCTAATCTTTTTCTGTTTGCGGCTCCCCAAATAATCAGATTTTTTTCTGCGGCGCCCTTAACATGCCAGATTTTTTCTAAAATTTTTGACTTTTTAAAAATTGGAAAACTTTCTTTTCTAAGAGCGATTACCTATTTAACAGCAAAATATTAAAAACAGATACTTACTATTTTCTTAGGGATAATATAAAATATCTAATTTCAACTGATTTGGTAATATCCATATTAAGACTGAAAAACCACCATGGTTAGATTAGCTGAAAAGTAAATTAAACACGAATTTTAAATTCACAAACAATTTATTGAACGCCCATTAATGATTAACATTATAAAAATTATTAATGGGATGGATAGGCTTGATGTTGACTACACAACTTCTCAAATATCGGAATAAAATTGCATATGCCGATCCTCATTTTTTGTTCCATGTTAATTTTTAAGGAATATTTACTTTTTATTACTGCGACCGCCAAAAACACCAGCTTCACACAAATAGGATGTTGCAAATGGAATTATATCCATAGAGCTTTACCACTAAGCATTGGATATTCCTCTTTTACTGATATCCAAAAATCAGAAAGTTTTATGCTACCAAATTTTAACTTTAAAGTATTATCGCAAGATAATTGAATAAGAAATTATTCTTCTAAGAAAGTAAATTCTGATGGAGCCTAAGCTCTAAATCGATCTCGAATCCAGGTAAATTTATCATTATCTGCTACGAAGTATTTTTCGAACTTTTTGATAAGCTGTGATAGGAGATAAAAAGAAATGGATTTTATATTGCAAGACAAATTAATTTCATTGGAGGTTACTAACTGGTGCAACACGGGAAACAGTCACTGATACACTCTTCATTAATTTGTACTTTCCATAGCTGTAATTTTTTTTTAATAATTAAATAATGTGCGGCGCCCTTATGACGGCACCGCGGCGCACACTTTGGGAATCACTGTTGTGTACGATATAAAGAGTAATGTTATGGTATGGAAGAACTTTATTTCACACTTTCTGTAAAAAGATATTTATTTATTTAAAGTTGCTAAAGTAAACTTAACAACTTGAACATAGATACGAGTACTACTAATCATTGTTCAAATATTGTCAATCCTAATGTACTTCATATTGCTTTATATCAACAGAGATTCCAGATAGCAAAACTCAATAGTCAATAAGTGCAATACGTGTTAACAACGATTTACACGCACTGTGTTCCTCAACTGAACTCATAATGTGTTTATATCAGCCAAAAGTCATATTAGATTATGAAACAAAAAAAAAGATAAAGCGCTATTGAAAATATATATTTGATTAATTAAAATAATATCAGGTAGTTGATCCAAAAGAGAACTCTCGTATTAGTATTATTCATTTTACTGTATTATTTTAAAACACTGTACATTTGAAATTTAAGCGATACCCCAAAAAGGCAAAATGTGTTGCCAGGTTCGTAGTTAACGAACAGGACGGAAAATCTCCAAATCCATCCTCTACCTTGGTATGACTCTAGATCGGCACCTTACTTTCTCCAATCATGCCAAGAAGAGACACGAACTTAAATATTATAGACTGAACCACTTGCTCACATCACCGCAAATTCCACTGCGCTCGAAACTTCAAATTTTTAAATCCATAATCCGACTAACTTTGTTCCATGGTGTCCAACTTATGAGAGACCTCTACAAATCAACACTGAACAGACTGCAGGGCTTCCATGGATCTGTCCTCCGAAAGATCGTCCGAGGAACCACGCTGGAGGGCCGAGAGCAATGTCATCCGAGAAGAGCTTCAACTCCCCACTGTACCGTAGTATGTAGGCCGACGACACATCAAATTCTTTGATGGGTTGAAGACCTACTGCAACGCATTGTTCCGAGAATTCGCCCCTCCAGTAAGACCTAGGAGGTGGCAGAGTACGATCCCCTTGGCCGACGTCCTCGACGAGTCACATTCTAACAAGCGGAACGGCCCCTCCCCGTCCCAATAATTCAACTGGCGTAAGCCACCACAGCACCGCCTTCATTGGACCCAGCACATCACCTTGAAACGCCATAAGGTAATCCAAGGAATACAAACTACCAAGTATACATATAACTACCACCTATATGTATATATTCAATAACCTATTTTGTCAGGAGGATATGAAGAAAAAAAAAGCGATACCCCCTGGTGAAACGGCCCCTCCTCGTAAACCCCATGCCAGAGGCTCCTGGGCCAATATTGTAACCCTTGCCTTCAGCGGACGCATTCCATTCACATATATGAGGCAAAGGAAGGGCACTAACTATGTATTATATATATTGTATTTGTTTAATAAATTAAATTAGGGAAAAAAGCAATATCATGCTCATTTTTATAAATAGTATAATATCAAGAAACTCTAGTCAACACTCACAATTGGTAAAGCTGGATATTGGTTCATGACTATCTTTAGAGTACAGTGAATGTATAAATAATAACGTAGTCCTACTGGAAAAATTGCAGTCAAGATTCTGTATCCGTAATTTTATATTAATCCTGACTTGTACCCAATAAGATCTCCTAGCTAGGCCGTAAGTAGGCCGATTCAATCTACGTTCCCGAACGAACGTATTAATGTACGCTCCGAATCTTTAAAACCAAAGTTTTACCATCTCAATTAGTCAAGTAACCTCTTTCAAAGTTTCGATTTTGATTTGATAAAACCAGAAGTCCGCAGAAATATTGAAAATATTAAATTATTAAATCTGTACCGCTACAACCTATGGAGGGTCAGGGATTCCTTACTTTGCATGGAAGTACTGTTAGTCGAACGGTTGTGCAAGGAGTTGATTTGGGCAGAATCACGCTCCACCATCAGATTTAACCGCATTGAAGGGTATCCACTTTATGAAGCTGGATAGACCCCGGAAGACTCCCGCATCCACAGCTTCCACTACCCGACTACAGTGTAACAGAATAAATAATTATTTGCCATAGCCGGATTCGAACCCTGATATATATCTATACACATTTAAAATATTGTTATTTTTAACTAATCTACTTTATCCAATTAAAAAGTACTCCATTAAAATTTATAAAAAAAAAATTAAGAACGCTTCTTTCAAATTATTTCATAGGCAAACCAAACACAAAAATGAAAGTATAAACCTCCCCATATTTTTTATGATGAATTATTCAGCTTCTATCTTGGAAATCCAGCTTCAATCCTTGCCAGGGTGGATTTTTCCCCGCTATAAACAAAATCAATAAAAAAAAACAAAAACATTCTGATAAATTAGAAAAATAAAAACATAGTGTTTTTATTTGTTTTTTTATAAAAAAATATATATATATTAAAACAAAAGTTACTTGTGCTAATTAGTGGAACCTAACAAGTAAAAATTTACTGAAAAGAACATAATAAAAAAAATATAACGCAATAGATAATAAAATAGCACAATATAAAATATTTTAGTTCTGGTATCATTCGAATTCATAATCATCTTTAGTTGCTTTTTCCTCTTGTAGTTTAAAATTCTACATCCGATTCGCTAAAACAAGTTTTGGCGATCTGTTTATCACTTATATTACACTATACTATTTAATCTAAAATCCCACTAAGTGACAGAGGGTCTTCACTTTAACCTTTAGAATAAACCATTAGTTTGGAATGCTTATTAGTGAAAGCATTATATCAATTATTTTCACAGTCGAGATAGGTCAAGAGGACAAGTAGTAGGAGTACTTCACTAAATAGAACATAAAGAATTGTGTTTATCTTAGGACGTGTGAACAAATAGATCCAGGTATTTTTAGCCCTAAGGGCGTCATTCAGACATTATAGAAGTGACAACTTGAAAAGATATCTGATGAATAATTAGCAAAGGCTTTATTATTTATTATTTAAAATGACTCCACCAACAGCTGTTGTTCCTAATATCGGAATTCCCCCCTCCCCCCAACAAAAACATTCATTCTTGAATATTGAGAATTAAGAAACGAAAATCTATAGTAACAGTAATGAAGCAAACTAAAAAAAAAAATAAGATACAAGATTGTATGTAGGTTTTAGCATATTTAAGTTATTATTTTACTTGAGTTGGAAGATTATTAATGGCACAAACACTTCATTCGTATTCAATGTTTCGCTCTACACTGAAGGGCTTCATCGAGGCTGAATCCTAGTAATTTCAGAAATTCAGATTCTTCCCTAATACAGCCCTAATAAAAGTTGGACGAAATGCATTTAATAATAGTTTTTTGTGCCATTTTGGTATCTTTTTAACCGCCACTCGGGCCATCTTTCTACAATCAATATTTTACTTTAGGTTCTACTAACTATATTGTAATAATTAAATTTATATATTTGTAAATAAGCTGTAAATGTACTTTGTTACTTCAATTACTAATCTCTAAAAATAGATGACTGAATATAATACTACAAAAAAAATAAATAAAAAGACTTAATCGATATTAATTCATTAATAAACTTAAACTATTAAAAATGTTAATTTTTTTGGTATTTTTTAATTTATTAATCATTTCTAAACTTTTTGTTTTGACGTTGTGATGGCTGGTAAGAAAGAGGCAAAACTGGTCTTATATAATAGCAAATAAAAATGATATGACACAATAAAAATTAATTATTTTACAACATGGATAACTGATTAACCAATTTACCTAACTACATTATGTTATGTAACCTTCTAGAACTTAATATGAGTTCTTATATGATCAGTAGGAAGATCCATATAAGTTAACTTTAATGAGTCGAACACCGACAAATTGCCTAAGATGCAACAGGTCGTGAGCAGTTCGTGGATCTTTCTATAAATAATGAATTTTCATAAATATCAGAATACCTACAAATAATTCGTTTACGATTTGATAACTGTATAAAATAAATAATTTGAAATAAATATTTATTTTAACTTTTTTTCAAATCGATTATTATATTTTCATCTTATTTTAATTGCTAATTCATCATTTTAATTATTTAATGTGCTTCACAATAATTTTACTGTACTTTTCAACCTATGCATAAAAATAAAAAAAATATATAAATACAACACAATTATAACATTCGAAAATTATAGTCAAATGAAAAGTACAAAACAGCAATTCTGAAGATCTTCAAAAGTTCATTTTGTCGTCCAAACTTACCGAAATATTTAAAGCCCTATTTTAGCGTTAATAAAGGATTAAGAACAAACAAATCAATTCCAAATTGATGATTAGCAAAACAATTATTTGTATCAGATTGAAATAAATCGCAGGTGTTTAGTTGAATTTTTTTCTTATCTGTCAGGTTGCTTCTTTGAGTAAATAAGTTAAATTTCCCTAATGTAAAAATGTTAATGAAAATCAATTTCTGAGGCCCTGAAGTTAAAGAAAAATCCTTCTACTTGCTTTAAAGGTCGATTTTACAGACAAACAGACGTAAAACAAAACATAGGTGTCAATTTTAGGGAATGATAATAAAAAAAAACATCTTTTAGTTAGAGAAAAATGATAACAACATACAATTTTATATGTAGATGTTCAAAATGTTAGCGTAACTTATCGTTAAAAAACGATTTTATCTTATATATCCAAACCTTATTCATAACCGTACCACTACAACCTAAAAAAATTTGTTTTTTAAATAATAAATTCTGCTACACTCAAGGGAACTAGATATTACGGATGTAAGTACAGAATCAAACCATAGAAAACAACTGAGGTAAATAGTTAAAATAAAATTTAAAAAACAATAGATTTTAGTTTTAGTATTTAAATCGTATCACATCTCCGAACCCGATCAATGGGTGATATAAAAGAAAAAGATTTTCTGATGCGAGATTTGACAGTTTTTGAACTGTATTTTATAGTTATAAATAAATAATTTATAAAAAAACAAAAAAAAAACCTCAGATTTGGTAATTTTAGAATCAGAGGGCCACAAAACGTGTATTTCCTTTAAAAAAACAAAAACTCCGATACGATTTTTTTCACAAACTAAGATATAATAATGGTATCCATTACAATTCATTTATTAATGTGATTAATACTTTATGGCGAAATATATGTTTTAGATCGTATATTCCCTAAATTACATTTTTTTTTAATATCGATACCTACCCTTACTGCTATATTAAAAACTGTTAATAGAAATATACAATACTTAATCATTTTTTTTCACTTATTCATGTTGGTATATTAATGGATATACTTTATAGAATAATTTTACAAACTTCAATAATTCTCTGGTAAAATAATGATAGGTACTACTAATTATTATATATATTTATTTATTATTATTTGTAATCATTATATTATTATTATGTAATTTTTATGAATGATTCTGATAGTTCTTATGAATAAATTAAAATAAAACGTTTATCCTAAACAAATATACAACTGGATGACTAATAAGAGACAATAGAAAAAAAAATGTAATTTAGAGTATACGCCACATAAAACATGTATTTCACTATAAAATATTAATCGAATTAATAAAAGAATTGTAATGAATACGTTTACTATATATTATTTCACGAATTACAAGATTAATTACAATCATTCATTAATAACTTAAATGTACAAATCTTGTTATGTAAACCATGCTTTGCAATCAAAATCGGAATTATTTTAACGTTATACCTAAGTTTAAGTCACAAACGAAAAGGTAAGATAAAATCACTGAACTATAAACATTATTGAAAAAAAATTAGCAAGGAAACTCCTAAATGACGCGACAAGGTGACGTTATATCTGACGCAACTTGCACCAATAATTGAAGACCATGATGAAACGTCCATCGTTAATTAAAGCATGTATTTGTTAGCATGACATGATGGGTTCAACATCCGTCTACACTGTCCTGAACAACTCTGATATCCAATGTAAACAACTGTCGGACAATATGAATTTGTCGCTACGTTTGCTGGAAAAACAAGAACCAATAGTGCTTATCATCTGTTTGCTTTGCAAGATATATCATTTTCTGTTCCACATTCCTACTATCAATTTCATTCAAAAAATGATTAAATTGAATTATGGTTAAAACAGAACTGATGAATTATTCGGTATATTAAGAAAAGATATGAACGAGTATGATAGGATATTGGCATGGAAGTAAACAACTTTTTATATCCATTTACCTTTGTATGAAATAGTCAGTAAGGGAAGTTTTGCGATCATGCGAAATTTCGTATTAGATATTTATATCTAATAGATTAATTTATTTATATATTATACATAAAACTGAAATTAAATATTTAATCAGGCTTTATACCAATGGTACAGAAATTTTTCCGATTTTTTTATTTTTTATTTTAACCAGCGGTGCCACTTGATTAAATCTTTTTTTCACATTCTTTTCGATTATTTAAAAAATGATTCTAACAATTCTAATTAAACTCGAAGTATCATCGTAATAACTAGATTATATTTTATACCAGCGATGGTCATTCTCATTAAAATAGTTCAACAGAGTTTAAACACTGAATTTTAAAAACTTCTTCCTCTAATGTACATTTGATTTTGTTTACTTAGAATAGTTTACCATTTTGGATTGTTAACAGTAATTAAAACAATATAAATATGAACTATGAAAGAATTTGATAACTGACTAAAGCAGAAAAATTGATAAATAGATAGCAGTTTAAAGACTGGAAAATCGGAGACAGTCGAGTGTACCTGATCTCTCCCGATCCCAATCATGTGCACATGGCTTTGTTATATTTGGATCGCTTAACCCTTGGCAGAAACAAAGTTAATATTAGTTATTCGCTCCCCGGTAAATTCTAAAACGATTTTTATAGTAATAGAAAATAAAAAAATTATTCCTTTAAATTTTCTCCTTCCAGGGTGGTGAGTGATGTTATTTCATAATCGGTCTGGATCATTTGCTGTTAATCTAAATAAAAACTGAAAGTAAAAAAAAATCTGTTATATATTAACTATTTTTATTAAAATAAATACAGAATAAATCTGGTCCTCAGAGTTCTGCGTTTCTCGATACTCTAAACTAGACGATAATACATTAATCCTCATATACGTCTGAAAATAAGATGGTCTCGAGATCTTCTCCTCGAGAAATGTTATTAGAGTTCTATTAGATTCTCCATCATATCTTTATCATGCCATTATATAACTAAAATCACTTGTTGTATATAATTTAATACAACTGAAAATATCAATAAATTAAAAAAAAAAAAAGTTTTCTTATTTGGGTTTAAATTTGACCGAGATCAAAATTACAGAGTAGAACTCCTTACTCTAAATAGATAGGACAGTATAAGAAATAAGCTATATCTTATCAGTATAAGTATAAAAAATAACTATAGGACGTTGTTCGTGATAGCAATCAATATAGTAATATATCCTAGAACATTGAAGATTCAGTATAATCACACAAGGCTCAATATATCGCGATAAATGTTTGAGATGGTGGCGGTGAGATATATTCATTCCTATTTTTAGACCATTGCCAAACTATTACAGCGACCCACGGGATACTCACGTTTATGGGGTAATTTTCGGTCATTATCATACAGAAAAGTTGCCCTTTTATATTCTGACCATCATTTCCAACGCCAAGAATAGAGTAAAGTATTTTAGCATAATACGATGAGATGTTTAGGCCATGATATGTATGCGAGGCGGAAATAATCTATAGGTCAATATTTATTCACCAAAGATGAGGTTGGATAGTGTTGTTTAAAAAAAATATAATAGAGCAAAAATCTGTAGAATAACAAAATATGTACCAATTCTTCAATTTCACAAAATAAATTTTTATTTACAATTCATTTGAGATTTTTCACAACACTAATTCGTTTTTTATCCAAAAAAAAATATACACAAAGAATAATTGCGAAAATCTAAAAAGGGGTTGATTATGTGATATGTTTCATTAAGAAACACAAATAAATAAAGTTTTTTTTTTCTTGGAATATTCCCTTAAAGACACGGTTGTCAGAGACGTAGGGCTATTGCTGGCCGAGGGAGTTGGAGCTTCAACTTGAACTGCTTCGTGACTGTAACAGTGCCGGTTGAATCCGACCTAGCGAATCCGACTTCTATTTCTGAAACGGTCCCATTAAATGAAAACTTGACCCACCATGGGTTTATATTTAGAATAGGTTGGTTATCTGAAGATAAACTCCCTCTTTCCACTCCCCCTTAAGTCAGGAATTATCAGGAAGATAAATTAAAATAAAAAAAGTAGTCATGGATTTAACTTACAACAGCAATTGATGGAGGAAGAGGAATAGGACTAAGCATTAAATTTCCCAATGACTTTGACCGATTTATCTACTAAGATTGTTTTTATAATTTTTTTCCGATTGCTTTTTATAAATATTTAGGAGAAGTATATTTTTATTTATTACATTATTTTTATTGATCTGTTTCTGTTGTGAAATTTTGATTTTAATCAATAAATCATTAATATGATAATAAACATATAACACAAAATATACTGATAAATATTAACGAAAGGTTAATAACATTTTTTGTCATAAACATTATCAAAAAAATTCTGTATACTAAATCAAATATTATTGACATTTCTCTGATAAAATACTTAATAAAATAAAAAAAAAAACATATAATAACAGGTTATTAGTAATGCTATTTCCAGCGTAAATCCGATAATAATTTAAGTTGACAGTTAAGAATCATTTGCACCCATTTTTATTTGATAGAAGAAATCTCGTGTCAAATGAAGATTCTTTTTAACATTGAATTACACATTGCGTGAGGAAATAGCGTGTTTTTTTTTTTTTTTTTTTTAAACGATTTCCAATATTCAATTTTAAACTTTTCTGTATTACCTATACATACTTAAAAACCAGAGAATGAAAATGATTTTAAATTTCATTATTTCTAAATTAGATATTAAGTTTTTTTTTTAATAATTTTCTACATCATTCATTAAAAAATTAGGGCAGGATTAAAAAAAATTATGAATCAATTTTGATATGTATCAATGTCTGTGTCTATAATTAGTTCTAAATGTATTTTAATAATAATCTTTTAATATGAATAGTTTTTTACTCTTCTTAGGCGTTTGGAATACTTAATGATGGGTCTTATTACTGATGTATCGTACATACATACATACATACATACATACATACATATATATATACATATATGTATATTTTTTTTGGATAGTTTTTCTTTTTATTAAAATATGGGAACATTATTTAGAATATTTTTTCTGATTTTCAATTAATATGCTATTTGAATAAAAGTTTATTGGTGGACATGACTCCAAAGTACTCTATGGATTTGACAAATGGAATAGGAGTATAATTCAAAAATATGTTAGTGAGTATAGTCTTTGTTTTGTGAAAATTATGGTTTTAAATGTTTGTATGGAGCCTGCATTATTTTAAGTTACTTCGATGTTGTTGTTTTTAAGCTGCTTTTAGTGTATGTATCATCATTCAATTTATCATAGAAATTCAGATTCAGTATCTCAAAAAAAAAAAACCAGTAGAACTATTAAGGAAAAATTTCTCTGACTTTTCCAGAAAACACTCTTTTTGAAAACTTTGATGATTGGATTAATTCACGTAAACCAATAAAAGCATTTCGAATGTCTGAGGTCTGAAATGAAGGGATGAACCCTTATTGAGTGAAGGTTTTATAGATGAAATTTCATTTGCTCAATCCATTAAGAGAGCCGATGACAGAGACGAAAGCTTAATGCGAGCTTGGTCCAGCGGTCCAGTGGTCAGCTTCTAAAAGCCGACACTAATCTGTTTAGTTCGCCTCTTAGCCACGCCATCTCTTCACCTCTTCCTCTATTAACTTTTAACACTTCCCCTCCTGCTTGATGGTAACAGTCGTATTAAACCTTCTAATAAACCGCTTCGACGAACCTGTTAAACCGGCTATTAAAAGAAAATTTAAAAAGTTAAGTAAGATAATAGTGCATACATTTAAAATAAATTTTTAATTACAGCTTTGATGCTACAGGAGTTATTTTGCAAATCTTAAAACAGTAATTTAACCTATTAAAAATTTTATTACAGTACTAATAAAATAAATAAGTTCATTAAAATTAGGTTCGCACGTAGCTCATTGGTTTAGACACTGTCTTAACCAATTTGATGTCTATTGGTGATGCCGGTTCGAATTCGGCCTGGGGCGTTGACTTTTTTCATCGAGTAGTGGTGGTCCCACAAAATGAAAAACTTTGACCCTGGACCATGGTCCGGCAGTATAGGACTATAATATATTTTTGCGTAAAGTTTTGATAGAGAACTATTATTAATGTTATCATGTTTCTTTGGTTGATATGTTTACAGTAACATCAACCGCAGAAACACGAAAATATTTATTTTATCCTTCAGTTAATTATAAAATAGGTTAACGCCACTTTTTTGTTTCATAATAGTTCTTTTCACAAAGAGAATAACATAATACGAAATGTCAGTTACTATCATACTTCAATAAATTCAAATAAAATAAATTGATGAATATGTTGCGGTATTTATTGAGATTTTTTCACTTGATGAGGGGAAGAAACACACAAAAAAATAAATAAATAACCTTTCTCAGTGTAATAAATATGATTCTAACAACATGTTGATTAGGAAGGAATATTGCCTGAATATCTTTAAAATATAATAGACAACTAGTTAGATAAATAAAATTAAAATTTATAAAACATTGAACCGTTATTTTCTTTTTATTTGATGTCTATGATTTTTTTCTCATTTTATTGTATTTATTATTTGTATTAAATAGTCAATTAAAAGAAAAAAAACCGAAATGTAGTTTAGTGTAATAAATATGATTCTATCAACATATTTATTGAGAAAGAATATTGTCTGAATACCCATAAATGTTACAGACTATCTATTAAAGAAATAAAATTAAAATTTAGTGAACCATTGGACGATTATTTTTTTTTTACAGTTTATCTTTGATTTTTCTTATTTCATTTAGTTTTCCTTGACTTTGGCATGCATTAGATAGTTTAGCACCACTTTTTGTGTCATAATAGTTCATTTTAAAATAAGAATAACATAATATGAAACTTTTTGACTGTACTTACTTTACAATGGAAATAGACAGTGGTTCGTTTTTCCATTTCTGGGCGTGTTGGCTAAGATGGTATCTGGAATAGAGGGACAGAGGGTGTAGCTAAATGGAGGTAGATAAGAGCTAACGATAGGGATTGTTATTCTGGGAGACCTGTTGTCCGCCACCTGTGGGGGTCACGGCCGTCAACCTGTCCGCTCTTGAGTAATATCTGCCATTAAGGCAATCCATTTTCTGGCGAGCTTCCTCTAATCGCTTAATTTACTATAATATTCTTCAAATTATTGCCATGTATACTCCTCTATATCGTGTATAGTTCTCTATATCTAGCTTATCTATAAACATAGTGAGCTCTAGGGAAATTTATCAGAAAAAACTCGAAAAAGAGCAAGAAAGAATTATAAGAATATATAAGAAGATGGTCAGGATTGCGGTCAAAAGAGAAATAAAAATAGTTTACAACTATTTATTTTTCGACGTTTCGCCGCGCATTGCAGGGCTTCATCAGGGCTAAAAAGATGCAAAAAAAGAAAATTGAGAATATTACAACAATAAGATACAATAAGGTAATTTAAGCTAGGATGAATAATTTTAATTAATAAATAATTTTTACATAATATTTTGCTATGTATCGGCCTTTTGACAATCCTGGGTATTATTAAGGTGTTTCGTCATCTGCCCCTATATCTGGTGTGGGTATCCTTCTGCGAAGCTTTTAGCGTCCCCGGATATGAAAACATCTGTATTAAGTTTATCACATTACCAGAGGCCCCTGAGAAAATTAGATTGGCTAACCTTTAAGTGTTCTAACAAAAATGACAGGTTTAACGAGGGATCGGAATCAAATTAAGCAGCTGCAGGCCCTTCCTGGACATGTCAAACTTTTTTACACATTCTCGGCCCTGAGGAGGGGGACGCCCAATCAGAGAGGAGATTTAAAAATAAGGTAACGCCCCAAAAGGGAAGTGGGAGAAAAATACAGAGGAAATTTAGAAGAGACGGAGACACTCAACAGGAAGGCTTAGACGGGTGAGGATCACAGTCAGGAGGCAGGCATGGGAGATGCACTTCGACCAGACGAAGTCGTGAGAAGGGCCACGAGACCTGGAGATCCCTTATGAATGACACCTACGGCACTACATCCCAAGGCATCAGCAGCTATAAGTATAAATTAACTAATAAGTAATCATGTTATAATCGATATTTTATGGAAACCTTTATCTGAATCATAATAACAAATTGTAAATAAATACTTAGTTTGTTTATGTAGTTTATATACTATTATATAACCCAATATACCACCTTTTATTATACTATATAATTAATGGTAACAACATAACAAATATAAAGGTATTTAATTGGTAAACTGGTAAACACACAAACAGCCTTAGGAAAGGAATCCAATTATAATAACAGTTTTTTAGGACTCAATTTATAATCAATTAATTAACTTATTTTTGGATAATTGCCTTCAGCGATTATCCTGGCATCCCGAATAAATCTCCCTAGATACATAGCAATTTATCCTAGCTTAAATTACCTTATTGTATCTTATTTTTGTAATATTCTCAGTTTTCTCTTTTTGCATCTTTTTAGCCCTGATGAATCCCTGCAAAGCGGGGCGAAACGTCGATTGAATACTAAATTTTCATAAACATTTTCATCTAAACTATATTTAATTTTTTTTATTTGAAATAATTTACTATTTCTCAATATATAGTTTTCCTTCCGGTTACCTATCTTAGGGTACTGCTTTCCAGTTTGCTGCATGCAGCTCTTTCGCATCTTCGTTGATTCTGTCTATCCATCTGTTTTTTTTTTGACAAATGTATGATCATAGGAGGGATTTAAGCCTTTCTCAATAATGCATTTGTATAGTTTTACAAACCCATTTATATCCAATAGTATCTCTCTAAACTATTAGTGCAGTCCAGAGAAAGTTTTAGTAATGCGGAGAGATGATTTACAAATACATCATAGATCATAACATATCCAGAGCCTATGAAATAGTAATATATTACAGTACATTTATATATTCTCATAAGGTATAATAACATGAATTGGTCGGTCCGCCGAAGAGATGCTTTGTGTACGTAAAGGGCAGTCGAGGACGAATGCCTAAAAGGGAAGTTTCAAGAATATAACTAATGTTTTAGTGATCCCCCTTCTCCTTCACCATGTTCTATTTTCTGCTTTGTTTTCCCCTAAGGGTCTCGAGGTTAAGGACAGCGAGGAAATGGAGTGGAGAGCTCTCATTTTCTTTCTTCAACCGACCCTTACCTACTCTGGTCCCTGCCTTACACAAGGACGTTCTCTATCTCTCATATTACCTTTTGTTCCGTCTAAATTAACTGTTTTTATGGACTACGGCGTTTTGGGCTTTGAAAAAAATATCGGCTATTAATAAAATGAAAAAAGTTAGTGTAAGCTTAAAAAAAAAATCATGGTTAAGAAACGTATTTTTAATTATAAGCACTAAAAGCTGATAATTTTTTTTTTTTTTATATTTTTAAATTGTCATTTTCAACATTTGTTGCTGAAGTTCACTTAAACTCGGTCATTAGGAGTCACAATATTTTAATACTAACGTATGTTCGTATATATACTTATTTATTTAAGCCACTCTTTAATCGCAATATTATTTGTATTAAACGACAAGAAGGAGTCTCCTTCTTTTCATTCTATGAATATCTCATGTAGGTTTAACTCCAAAACCCATTCAGAAAAAACAACTAAGCTCATTAAAATCAAATTTAATAATTAAAACCCAACTAGGACTGAGTCTCATTTTACAAAACGATCTTCCAAAGCTACGAACCCTAGGAACCACCATCCATTTAAGCGATGAATTTCAGGTACCTCATCACTCCGGGTACCGATGATAATCCAGAAGAGGAACTTCATCCCATCCAGCTCCGACCCCTTGTAATCAAAACCCCCAGAGCAAAATTAATTTTTCAACCGTACTGTCATCATATTTCACAACTGATCAATAATCGCTTTCTCTACAAGGTGAGAGGAGCGGCAACACAACATTACAGTACAGGATATCAGAGTTTATTGTATTTTTCTCATTATATTCTAAAAATATATATAGTAACTTTAAAGAATAAGGTAATCCTTGTTTAAAATATACTTATATTGATAAACATTAATTAAGAAATTAATTAATTTTTAATATGGGCATGTGTTTTTTATGGAAGTCAAATATTTTGAACATTACAATTTGCTTTAACTCACCAAGTGAAATGAGATTTTTCAAATTCGCTAGTCAATTCATTTGCTTCTTATGAGGTAGTTAAACAAAAAAAATCAGTTTCTGAATTTCTGCTCTTTCAGTTCATACAAATAACTCATACATTCTATACCATTATTAGGAAGAAAAAGTGAGTTAAATAAATAAAACTACTCAATTGAGTTTGGGTTTGTACCCTTTCTTGTTGTTTATGGGGTCTTAAGCCACTCCCAAGTTTAAAAAGATAAATCAAAGTGCTAAGGTTGAACAATATTTTTTTTCTGTTGATATAAAAATCCGTATTTTAGGATTTCTCTTAGTGTTAATAACGAATATCGTGAGGTCATAATAGATCGGGTGCCCTCGGCTGTAACCTGCATGTCAGTCTCTCAATAATTTTGTCTTTATTTCTAGTTTAATTAATTATCAAAGTCATCCATTGTTCATATTTATCGATTTTTATTACTAATAACAATGTAAAATGGTTAATTACTACAAATAAAAAGAATTATAGGTATTTAAATGGAAGACATTTTAAAAAATAGTTATTTAATAGTCATTTTTAGATGGTTAACGAACAAATTACTAAAAAAAAGGGAGCATATTTGACGGGCAAGCGTCCAAAATGTAAATGGAAACATTACATTACATTCGATATTAAAGATTTGGATTTTAATGGAATTAAATAGATGGAGTATTGTAACAAGTGACTTAGTTTTATCGGTATCGAACTTTTATGTTTGACAGAAATTTTATTTTTTATTTATTAATAAAGAAGGAGCCAATTCTCACGACGGTATAGCAACGAAGCGTAGAGTATTTTGTTTATAAAAATAAAATACCAGACCGCGATCCTTTATTAATACCGAAACCGGGAAAATTTCACCTTGTGGAGTTTATTCTTAGCGGCTATTACAACTGAACCCACGCTAACCTGAAGTTTTGATTCGTTACCGAGATTATGTCATCGTTTTTTATAACGATAGGGAGATTTTATGGATAAATTCTTCATATTTAATAACTTCAGTTCCAATAAATAATCTTGGAAATTTGCTACTTTGAAGCCTTGTGAAATAGTAGACATAAATTTTCATTAAATTTCCATAGTTACCAATAAATACTTTCAATATTTAAATATTTATAATTAAGATATTATTTAGGAACATACAGAAAATTTGTATAAACTGGTGAAAATATCACACTAAAGGCATTTAATTTATTTCAAACCTAAACACCCTTAATATTGCAACTATTGATAGAAAAAACATAAAAAAATTCTATTATAACCTCTTTTCATAGTAAAAGGGATGAGCTCCATCTAATTTAACAATTTCACTAGGGCACATGGATTGATTAAAGAATTCATGTTTTTTTTTTTTGTTTTTTTTTTATATAAAAATGTAATTGCTAATTTAATTACTTTGGTTACTTGTAATTGTTTTGTTTGTTACTTTTAACTGTTTTTTTTACAATTAAGGAAAACGAAAAAGCAGGTGAGTTTTTTAAAATAGGTTCTCTTAAGTACCAACCAGACCTTCCCCTAGCTCATAGCTTGGCCAAATGAACGATTGAGGTGAATAAAAAACTCGTAGTTTGACAGAGGCACGAGACAGCAGCAGAAGGTACTTTTTGCCCAACTCTTAACATTACTAGTGTAAAGTTTGGCAGGCCAATACAATACAATTGCGCAAATATAACAAGATTAATATAGAAATTAAAGGCATATTCGATAATTCGATAAAAGTGAACAGAATGAGTAATTGGTAGCTGGCGAAGACATTCCTAAAATAAATATTTTTCTCTTTTCTAAGTAATAGCAAGTACTATTTGGAGGTTTAAACACTATTCTAGATAAATAGAGTAAAATATTTAATTATCCAAACCAAACAACTAAAAATAGAAAAGTAAATAGATTGACTGAAAACGGTACTGAAGAACGACCGGTACTTCATCCACTTCACTGAGTCAATTATTTAGGTATAGCAAATATGAATAAGGGTCATTGAAGTCCACCTGTGCCCCACGTTGGGTTCCATTAACCTTGGGAATTATTTAGCAGGATCGAGCTATTTTTAGACAGAATAAGGTCTGTCACCGGATTTAGAAGGGGTTAAATCCTAACGAGAAGAGTCAGATCCGGAAGGGATTACAGACCCTCTGAGGTATTGTCCTGGTATTTATTGGAACGACAAAGAGCGAGATAAGATCCCTTTCAGCTGGTAAAGAAAAGCCGGTGGGGATATTGTAGAAAGTGGCGGTTGGGGGGCTCAATACCGTTCCGGGGTAAAAACATAAAAGGAATGAAGAAGAAACACTGCCCTACCTACCCTTCCTATCTAATAACGTTTCAATCCCAGTCGGTTTTCCTCAACCCTTCCGTAACTCCCAAGAGGGTTTTTTTTTACCCTCTTCAAAATCCGATTTCTCAAGTGTCTCCACCCTTTTATTATATTAAATATCGATAAAGCTAATGTGAATTCTTTAATAATACATTACTACAGAAATTAACCAATACTTTCTAATTATTTGTTTTATGAGTCAGTTAAAAGAAAAAGCTCTTTATTTCAAACGTATGCTATTGTAGTGCTAATATTAAATATAATCTGCGGGTCATTATAAAATTATGAGTTGTACTCATCAGTAATTATATATTTTTCTTTTCTATGAGTCCTTTATAATTTTATAACTAAAGCGTAATAAGCTATAAGGATATCACTTCTTCAGTACAAATACGAAGATTTTCTTCGGTGACAATAAAATTAGGGTGAGAAAAAAGAAATAATAAATCATGCGTAATCGAAATTTTTAAAACTCTATAAAAAAAAATATTTTATATGTTTACACAGATTTTATTACTTTATAGGTACTAAAACTAGAAACTAGAAAAAATATACTACACTATTCAATAAAATGATATTAGTATTAGACTGTTTTAATAAACTAAAAAATAATATTCATCCGTTTAGTTTATTACCAAGGAGATGGTCGTAATAAAGTCGAGGAGTCTAGAGTTATATTTTCAGGGAATAAAGCAAGGTCCCTTATGTCAGCTTTCTGTACTGTTGGGAATAGTTCCACGAAAGAGAAGCCCTTTTCGTATATGTCCTTTTTTCTTTTTCCATCCTACCAACCTGATTGAGGTCATCTTCCACTGTAGGGTCCAAAGCCAGTTTTGTTTCTCCAATTTTAGAGATGTGACGATATTAGTGAAAGATTTAGAAATAATTTTCAGAGCCTGAACTAATATTTTTTTAAGTTTGTTCAGGAATAAATGAAAATTGTTTATCATCATCAAAACCGATATAATCTGATTAGAATTTATACGCATATTATTATTATAAATGATCTCATTTCGCATAGCTTTTATTTTGGTAGAACATTTGTATTGAAATTAGACATGAACGTTCGAATTCGTAACATTTTACTTACTTGCCAAAAAGGTTTTTTTTTTATTTATTTATTTATTGACATTTACAACTGTATATAAAATACAACAAGCAAATTTCAAGTAAGATCATAATGATATGATACAGCATGTAGAGAAACTACCCAGTAGTAGAACTCTAAAAACATTTTACAATATAAGGTCACGAGGCCATCTTCTTTTCAGGCGCCTCGGGGGATTGGCAGGAATGGAAGAGGAAGCAAGGTTAGAAACTAGTGGGTTTGGGTGGTTAGGGAGTTTATAATGGAAGTAATGATATCGGGTTCGGCCTTGATCAGTTACATAAGGAGCATTTAGGTCTTTATGGATGGTTTTATTAGTAACAAAATAAGGAGTATTGGCCGAAAAAAGTAATTAAGGAAAACATCAATCATTATTAGGCATTCTTAAGACATGAGAAAAATTGTTGAACGATATTAGCACTTCTTGTCAGTAATTATATAATTAAATATTATTGATATAATATACCTAATAAAGATTCCTGATTCAATCTTACTTAATTCTTCTGAGCGCTTTCTCAGGTATTTGCGATCAATTTATCTTTTAAAATTAATGATTTAATAATTCATTAATTAAAATGAGTAGTCACCTTACTGTTCTAACTGCAATTAAGAAAATAATTTCTCAGAAATTTTCAGATAAACCATAGCTAGTGGTTATTAGTTATACCATTAGGCTTTTTATTGACGACATCTTTAAAAAAATGATCATAAATGAAATAAATTCTAAATATGCTACTTAATTTAAAAAATCTATAATCCTTCCAATATGTTTTTATAAGTTTTTTATTGGTATTATTCAATAAATATTATAAGGTAAATTAAATAGACGTATTGTCAACGAGAGTATATAAGATACGGTTAGTTATAACGCAAAGAATTAACAGTTCTTTGAAACTCATTGAAAAATACAGATCAGGCCCGAAGTTAATCGAATACAATCATGATGGCCCACTTATCCAGGTAGGCCGGACATATATAAAAATGCCCTCAATTAGCTATAAATGAGGACACGGCACGTGATCAGATTGAGTTCCGATAACGACTCAATATTGCCAACGTGGCATACACATATCCTCGTCCTGTATCCACTTACTACGTGTAGTTCTGTAGACAGGATTCATAGCAGAGGGATCCTGATAATTAAACTATAAAAAGTAAGAAAAAAAATTAAATGACTTATTATCCACTTATCAGTCATTCATGACATTCTTATCCATAATAACTACAATGTTTTGTCAATTAAATGAAATAATTGCAACAGGTATTTAGCCTCTTTGTGAAGAACGCTTTAAATCAACGCCATCTATTTGGGAAGTTGGTAGTCCTCAGATCGTACTAGTCCGACAAGTTATCCTTTTTTCAGTCTAAAGAGGTTATAAGCCGACTGCCAAAAGGTTCGGCAGTCAAGGCGCCAAAATAGCTTTGTACATGAATTAAATTAAATATTTCATTCAATTTTTAACAGAGAATATAAAAAAAAAATCAATAATAGAGGACTACCGTCAAAAATAAGTTTAGAGACATGGAATTGTAATATTTAAAAAATAAAAAAAGTACCCCAAAGAGAACTTGAAAGGGCTTAGGATCTGGTAAAGTGGTAGTGACACATATCAAGTTACCAGCAGGATCTGAAACTGTTATTAATTTCACAGTAACAGTTACGTCATATTATTTTTTTTTTTTTAAATTAATAGATAGCTGTTATGAAAGAATTTTTAAATAAAGGGTTCATGGTTCATGGTTAATTTGCCGTGGTCATTACGGTGGCATTTAAATATAATTCGTACTGAGTGATAGTTGCCGTCCTGACAGAATTTACCGCCTTGGTTGCACTGTCACACTTGACACTATATAAATACTTTATATGTACATACACACTATATAGTACTACAGTATCGACCTGATAGTTGATACTTCATGTAGAGGCAGTGAGAATATTACATTAAAGCTCGTTTACGCGGAAACATTTTTTAGATACGGCATTAATAGTCATAGTCATTCCAATGATAAAAAATGTATTATAATAGCCTTAGTTAAACAAATATGTTTCGGTAGTGAACATATTACTTTCTCGCAAAAGCGTGTAGAGCGTAAAACTTTATAGCCATGGCTGCAAAAGTCGTTACAAATACCATGGAGTAAACTGTATGATAGTTGTGATCAGAATGAAATGATAGTTGCCAAAATCTGGAGCTACTGTTTCTAAAGGTCCATTTATTTCAACAATTTTATATATTTACTTTTTTTTATTTAATCTTTAACTCGGTACAATATTTTATTCTGACTTAAATTTTGAAAATTGTTATTTTTTTTTCTTATTGAAACTTATATAAAGAAACAAATAATGGTAGGAAATACGAAAAACTGTATTTTAATGTCTGACAGATAAAAATTAAAAAATAATTTATCTTTTTATTTTTATTTTACGAAATTAATAATTAATTGGCAATTAAAACAGCTTTGAAATGGAAATTAAAAATTATATTCAGTATATGGTTAATATTTATCGATTTATTTCTACATGATATAATTATTTATTATTCATAATAATACAATATATAATTGTTGCCAAATAAAGGTAAAGAAAAAACTTTTATGCACATTATAAAAGTAAAAAATAGTCACATCAGTCAATGATAAATGACTTCGAGCCCACCAATACCATTCGCTTTTACTCAAGGATTTTATCAAGGACCGTACCAAAGGTACAAGACTGAGCAAGGATAAATGAGAAATAGTTGCCGTTCTAAAAGGGGATTTAGCGAGATGGCGTGGTGTGCCTGTTGCTCTATTTCGCGTGGCAAACATCTATACGCTAGTGGGTTGGAGGCTAAAAATATAACTTTCGGATCGAAGAGGGGGCGGAATCGAAGCTACCGTGAATTATTACCCCGCAAGGACCAATACACCTGTACTCTTTGAGTTCTCGAAAAATATTCCTACCGTACCGAAATCCAACAAGTTAATGACAGCATGTGTTCATAGTAAGCCGGTTATATAATTAATATCTGTTAAGCATAAGTAAAGTGTATGTATAGAAAAATAAAATATTACAATATAATTAAATATAAATTACAATAAATATTAAAATTTAATTAGATAAATTATTAGTATCTACACATATACGTTTAAGTTCTTATTCGATTATTTTACCATTAACCTCTTGATTGCGGAGTCACACAATTATTTTAATTTTTATGAATATTTTAAAATATACGGGGTTCAATAAAATAAATTGTTTGACAATTGGAAAAGGCAGCATAGTTTTCTCGTCTTTTTTATTTTATTTTATTTTATTTTATATTCCTTTATTTTATTTTCTGAAATTTCCTTTTCTGGAAATTACCATTTTTTGTATACTTCTATTAGATATGAAATAAAAAAAATTCAAGGTAAGGTAATCTTCGTTTGAGAATTGGATATATAAGACGTTATTATATATAATATAATATATTAGTATCCAAGAAATGAATGAGTAAAATAGTATTTTTGATGTGATTTAATAGAATGTGTACTTGACCATTTCTACTCAGATTACAAACTGTTCTCCAAATTTAAGATAAATTGAACAAGCCGTTTTCGAAATATAGTTGTCACAAGGAAAAATACATTTAAGGATAGGTCCTTAAATCCCTTAGAATTACATGAAAATCAAATTTACCGGATAGTATGTGTTCATAGTAAGCGGTTAAATAATATATAACATAAGTATTGTAAACTATAATAAAATATTTCAATATAATTTCTCAGAATATTACGCCAAAGGTATACGCATTTATAAGTAAAATTATTTATTCGGTGATTTTACCATTATCTTTATGGCTATGTAATCATATAATAATAGCCTAATAACATTTAAAACTGTTCTAAGAATACTTTGGTGATTATATTCTAAAATATATAGGGTTCAATAAAATAAGAAAAGAAAGTTTTCCAAGTACATGAGTCAATAAAACTTCCTTATTATTACTATCTTTTTTTTTATCTCCTTATTTTTTTTTCTGAAATTTCTTTTATTTCGAAATTACCTCTTGCTAAAAATTACTATTAGGTACGTAATTTTTAATCTCAATAAATAAAATATTTAAAAAATGAGAATTAAATATCCCGTTATTAGAAGTAATGTCCAGAAAATTAGTTGTCCCATATTTTGACGAAATTTACACCAATTGAAAACTTTTCTCCATCTTCGAACAACCCGTTTTCGAATATTGACATAAAATATCAAAATTGGATTAAAGATACAATCAATTATTCCTCAACATTAATTGGACTACATACAGACACACAAACAAATTTCTTTCCTATCTTTATAACGTAAGAATTTCGATAATGAGGGTATATTTTTTTTTATTAGTTTACTTTATAACTACAAGGCTTCTAAACGTTTTGTATTGAGGAAACAATAAAATACTATTATTATATTTCAAGAAACCAACTGAAAATACGAGCTTGGTTAGGTAGGATTTAGGCGCTAGGTTATACAGTTTTGCAGCGCAGCTCCGCGCTGCCGGACTGTTGTATTAGCGCCTACCTTAAAGATTTTATCTGATTTATTTTTCTATGCTCCATGGGCGCGTTGGGTTGAGGTTAAAATGGACAAAAAACGGGTTGAGGTGGAACTCTTTTACTGCATTGGGAATGCATTTGAAGAGGGGGCTGAGGAAATTAGATATTTTGGATAAGAGCTAGAGTTGAGAGATAGCCTGATGGTGTCGGGGCACACAATCAGACTAACAAAGATTTTATCAATTTTTTTTCCGTACCCCCTGACGAAATAAGTAATTGAATACATACATAAACGTAGGTATATATATCTGGTAGTTAATTTAAATTTAATTTTATCAAATAGAGTTCTACTAGAAATGAATATGAACTCTGTCCGACTGGATCCACGGGTTCATGTTAATAATAACTATATCAAAATAAAAATAAAATAATTGTTCAACATTTTGATTAATCTAGCTGAAAGGTGTTAATAAGAACCATACCATTTTAAAAATTCACCATTAAATGTGTAAACTGTATGATTTATAATTGTGACTTGTGGAAAGAATGTGTCAAGTAAAATGCTTCTTTGTTCCTCTTTAAAGTTATTTACTCTTTTCGTTTACTTGAAACTATAATTCCAAAATTTAAAACTACAATTTTATAGCATATGAACTCTTATAGACCTGAAATAAGAATTTTAGATTTTTTCGAAACTGCTCTGAGGAACAATATTCATATATTTATCTGTATATTCTATGCAATTTTGTATTTCTCTCTCTTTATTATTTATGTTAGTTTTTGTTAATTGCGATTTTAAATATTATCTGTTATTTAATCTTTACTATATATATTTTTTTTAATAGATGTCCTTCTCTCACGACATTTTTCTCAATTTTACCATAATTATTTAAAATTGTGTAGATTGTCAATCATACAGATTTTTTAAAAATAAATATATATTTTAAAAACTTTCTGATTTAACTTTATAATTAAAATATCTTATTATAAATCATGTATGTGTAGGTGTGTCGAAACCATTTTAGCTACAAGAAAAGGCTTTTTGAAGTTTTTGTAAAGACCCAGTTATGGAAGTCGTTTACTTATCAAGGAAACTTATTCAAGCCTCAAGGGATGAACTTACTAAGCAGTATCAAGGCCATCCAAGTAGAGCCGCATAACTACCTGCCTTGAATTATGGTACATCCAAAGCAGCCTGGAACTCCAAATCACAATCGACAAGATACACAGTATCATAATACAAAAAGAGGATGAAATATTTCTTAATTTAATGAAATAATAAAAATTTACCCTAATGTTCTATTTTGTTTACAAAAACATTATAATAAAAAAATGACTTTAAATTAAGATAATGGAGAGCGGTGTTAAATTTATGTTGGCAAGGTGATATCTATGGGGATCGAAAACTAAAACAAATTTATAACGGCGTGTGTTCTCAACAAATTTGAAAACGTAGATCGACAGCTATTTAAAAATAGGCTTAGTGTGAAAATAAAATCAGTATTTAGTCGATCAGAAGATTAAAATAAAAAACTTCTGTGATATAATGCACCCTTGATAATATTGTTTAATTATTTCCATATTTCAATAAGAAAAGAAATATAAAAATTACCAACACGGAAAGTTACTTATCTAAATTAATGTATATTTATACACGTAAATTAATGTCTTAGCATTAATGACTATACTGTTTTTTAAGCGATGGTTAAACCTTATACTCATATAATTTGATATACTACATTGCAAAATAAAAAAAGATGTATATTGGATTCTTTTTATTTTCTATATCTCAAATTAATATTCAATATTCTAACAACAGTACTACGCGATTTTCATTTCATTGATAAAATAGATTTCATCGTGTTAATTTACCATAAATCAGGTAAAATTTAAATATTTTGTTAGATAACTTATTAAAATACTACTGGTTTCTTAGTTAATATTTTTTAATTACCAGTGTCCAGATATGCTTGAACGTTTTGATAATGTTTGTTTGTTTTTGTTTAGTGGCGCAAAACATCATTGGCCATTTATATCTTATTTAATTATCCTAATATTACAATATTAGTACAATATATAAATATATAGGGGTGTAGCGGTAGCAACATGGTAACGCGCCAGTCTACCAACCCAGGTTGTCAGCCCCCGAGCCCCGGTTCCACCCGGGTTTTTTTCAAGCATAAAATAATGGAAAATTCACTTACAACCTCCCCCTGGCATTTGTGGGGCCGTTAACCAATGGGTGGCACTCACAAAAAATAGGCGTTGGAGTGAAGAATCCACCCAACGAAAAGAAAACACGTCAAGAAACGTGCGATGTATTAGGAAATACATCTCGCGAGGGCTTAGGCCTTCATGGTCTGTTCCTCATTTAATAATAATAATATTTGTTGAATTTTATTAATTTTTTAGATTTGATTATTATTCATTTATTTATGTGTTATTATTTTTTTCCGTTCAATGTTATATTTTAGTTAGTAAACCTTTTGATTTTAAAAGCGAAAACACTAATTCTATTGTTTTATCATCGTCTCCGAGGGTTTTTGAAATATCTGGGTTTAAACCTGAGCTATTGGGGAAATATCAGCATTCTTGGAAAATATGGCTAATTTTGCAAATTGTTGTTACAATACTGGTAGTTCGAAGGCCTTTCTTTTGAAATAAGATAGGAGTGGATGAGCTGGTTTAACTGACATACCTATATTGTGTAGAGTGTTAAAGTAAAAACTGATGCAGGAAATTTTGGATGCTCTGGACACATACAATCTAAACCTTTTAACGAGCTTAATGTTTGGATAATGTTAAATGCAATAAATTATATATAACATTCAATTTAATAATTATGAAAAAAAGAAAACTGTGAACATATGGCTATGAAGAAAGCAAGATTACAGTATAAAGTATAAATATTATTTAATATAGTAATTAAAACAGTTTCATATAAAAAAATAGTCGATATCATATCATTTGTTTACATTTACGGTTTGAGTTATGTAAGTTGTACAATAAGCAGAATTACGTTATGTATGTCAGGTAATTTCCAAACAAACCTATTGATACTCAACTTTACTAATTTTCTAACTACTTATTTCTAATCTGTAAAAATTATAAATAAATAATGATTACACTATACCGCATTTAACAAAAAACATAATGAAGATATTATTAGAGTATGTTCACGAAAATACAAAATTAGAAACTGATTATGTATATGATATTAAGATCGGCAATATTTTTAGTAATACGAAGACGAAAATTAGAATTATGGATAAAAAGAGTGTTGTGTAAAGAATAGACTGCAATGATTGTGATAAGATATAATCGATATTAACATTAACGAACCTGATGAGTTTAAAACAGTTCCACCCATTTCTCAGAATACCTTTTCTTTACTCTTCTTTTTTTTTTACAGAAGAAGTTAACGGTACCCTAAGCTGTAACGTTATTACAGCTTATTACTTGGGAAGTAAAAGAAAAAGGAAGAGATTGGCTAAATCTCATCGAAAAAGCCTTGATGGGACCATAACCCCGAGAACAGCTATCACCGTGTAATGAAAGGATATAATAAAAGTTAATGGAAATGGAAAGGTTATGATAGGCTTTCCTGCTCCATATCAGATCTGTGCTTTTATGGCTCACGTATTCCTCTGAACTTTGGAGGAAAACGACTATTAGGAGAATATTATGATTAATATTAAAAGCCTAATTTATAATAAATTTATTATTTTAATTAGCGATAGTAGCAGTAATAGACTTCTATCTAAATATCTCGATATTTAAAGTAACTTGATTCTTAGCAGAAAAAAAAAAATGAAAATAGTCAGATTAGAGGCGTTTTGCCACTGCAATCTAGAAGCAAACACATTTGTCGCATCAGCTATTGCGCAAAGAATGTCCGATTTGTTACACAGTCATTTGGGACTGAAATAATAAAAAAAAAAAAAAAATTCAAACCAGTCGTTCCAGAGATAAATGTGACACGGACAGACAAACCTACGTTCTAAAATGCTTATTTTTGACTCTGGGAACTCTAAAACTAATATATCCGTAAAAAAATTCACACTGATTGCTATAGATTGAAATTGCTATATTTTAAGCTAAGAATAAAAATCATAAAATACAGTTAGATACTAAGCTCTTTGATTTTAGACAAAATTATAGGGTTTCAAGAAGGTGAAGAAATGTGAGGACTTATTTTTTTAAAATATTTATTTATTGCTATTTACTACTGTACATTATAATACATTTAGTAAATCTTTTTCGTTTTTCTTCCCGGCTCTTGTACCAATACTCATGAATGATCGCATTCATACTAAAATAAAATAAAATAAGAATGAAAATAAATTTAAAAAAATAAATAAAATAATATAATCTGAAGTCTCAAAAGGTAGTAGCTCCGGAAAATGTACTGAATAGATCACTGTCTTATTACTAATTGAATATAGTAAATAATAAAAAAAAAAGTTTTAATCCAGAACACCGATTTGACCAGAACACCAATGCCTCATTTTCTAGGTGGCAAGAAAATTAAAAATAAGTAGGACCACTTGTAGTCCAGTGAATTGAAGCTTAAATCTTAACAAACTTGGAACTCCAGCGAAGCTAATTCAAATCCAGCCTGGAGGGTAGAATTTTATTTCTGTGGTGGTCCTATGAAATAAAAACGTAACCGTCCAACATAATTTAAATAGGGTGATGATACCTCATAGATTTCTGACGTGGTATTAAATTACCTTATCAATTTTATGAAAAATAGTGTGAAACCAAGGACATAAAAAATTTCAGATTTATTTAAGTATTTACTTATTGAAAATATTGTAATTGATTGACCTAAATAAAAAGATCAGAATGGACTAATAAGTACCTTGTAAGAATTCCACTTCCTCTGCGCTATCACATTGAAACATTAACTAATGCATACGGATTCAGAAACAAACAATAGAAGTAACAAAGAAAAGACTGAAAATTAGCTGGTTGCGAGACCTATTTCTGTAATTGTTTCATTACTCATTCATGGCACGTAAGAGGTGCCGGGCGTTTGGGTATTGTCTACCTCAGAATTGTGAATGCCACTTTGTAGCTGACGGTTTTCCGGGATCATTACTTCAGAGAATAATTTCGCTGACCTTAATTTATGATATTTTATTAATTAAAATTTATTAAGTATTTAAAACGGTAGTTTATTTATGATTAATGATGAGCCTTTGTAGTTGATTAAGAAAAAAAAACTTACCTCAGCCAAGCCTCCAGAATATTAGGCTACGTTTTACTTTTTACATCTCTATTAATATTTTCAAACTATTGGTTCAGCTGTCACTTTTTAATATGTTTTACCCTATTTATATGTATCATATTTTAAGATCCTACTAAACTATATTAATAAATATTAACAACGAAGGAATGAATTTACTAAAAGACTAATCCCTTCGAAAAATAAAATAACTAATAAATTATTATAAAATGTATGACAATCAGAATCAAGCTGAAAACCTTTATTTTTGTGTTTAAATATAAAAATAGAATACTTCAGACTGGATTTGTCGCTTTTATCAATATCAAATTAGTTTCGTCGCTGCAGCTAAAACAACCTTGCCTCGACCACAACTTTCAATCAAACACATGAACCGTAAATTTGACCCTGAGGAAGCGGATAGGGCAGGCTTGAGGATGAACCGGGGAGAGCTTTAATGAAGAGGTAAGTTTTAATTGAGGCGCCTCGGCTTAACAAGGCCATACTTAGCTGAAGTATTAGATGTTTACACATCGCTCTTGGGTGTTAAGATGAATAAATTTCAATCAGTGTTTAACAAGATACAACTATCGGGAAACAATAAATTTCGCGCTGCAAACGTTGAGAATACATCTTCCAATTACTAGAATTATTCTTTGATTAATTTTTAATTAAATACATAAATTAATATAAATTTTATAAAACAATAATCGAGGAATTTACTTTCAAAAGTTAATACAGAACCATTTCTCAAAAGTAATGATTTTTTTTTTTACTGTTTCAAATTCTATACTAAAGACTTAATCAGTTTGTTTCGAAATTTAAATTGTCTCCTACCAAATAGGTGTTACTGATAAAAATTTTCAATTAAAATTTATAGAGATAATAGAGGATTACATAAAAAAAAAAGTTCATGAATTTCCGCTCCCAGTTAAAGGAGGAGTGACCTACAACCTGGGAAACCCAACCACAACTTAAAGACTAAAGCCCAGGCTGCTGCAGGACATCCTGTTATAAATTCTATATTTATCAGTTCTGTTATCGTCACTCTAAAATTTTATTTTATCTTAACTTCTTTCGTTTTCTCTCTCTTCGTCGTTTTCTTAAATTCACTTTTTTTCTCCATTAGAAGTCAATAATTTATTTTGTTAAATCCAAAAATGTCATCGCAGCTTTTCTTATTAACTTTACTTTTATCTTTTATAAAGAATTATTATTTTAATCGATTTATTTTATCTTTTATTTATATATGACATTTTATGTAATTAGAATGTCTTTTGTATGAGACTATACCCCCATAATTAATTGTTAAAACAAAAAAATAACCTCCTGCTTTAATCATGTAATGCTCACCAGGCCGATCTGGCATTAAATAAATAAATAATAAAATGTGTGTATTAGTCGGATTAAACATAAAAGTACAATGCAACTGCTTATAGAATTTGACTGCGATAAAGATTTCTAATTCGAGTTTTCAAGGGAATGTATGAGTCTAAATAACCAAATTTTGAATGATCTGGGTGTCTGGATGTTAGTGTGTGACCAGCCTATCTCAAAAACGAAAAGTTTTAACAAGCTGAAATTATATATCTTGAATGAGGTACTTTTCGATAAAATCCACCACATTATTGAATCATTTTTTCACATATTTTCTTCATAATGTTTTTTTTTTTTTCAATTCAAAAATTTATTTATTTATTGATATTATAATCTGTCAGAATGTTGTTGGGCAATAGGCAATAGAGATTACTCATCAGATTCATACTAAAATAAAATAACATAAGAATAAAAAAAATGAATAAATGAACAAAGAACATAAAAATAAATAAAACCCCTCTCTAAATATATACAAACAGAAGGATAAAGATCATGAACTACAGACGTTAAAAAGAAATATACTTATATAATTATAAAACAAAATACATACATAATTATAAAACAAAATAAGCCAGAATAGATAGGAGACCAATGGCGTTGACGACCCATGATGTTTTACGCCACTTAACAAAAACAAACAAACAAGCAGAAAGCTGAGCACAAGAATGTGATAGTACCAAGGTTACAAACGGCACTTCGTTAACCGAGAACTAAATTATCTTATCTTCTGTGAATATAGCTTTTGCTGCATAAAGTCAGTGTGGGTTATTCCGAAACCGTTAGGAGTGATGGTTGTAGTTTATTATTAAAAAGATGTTTGCTAAGTATACAGGTTTACAATGCAATTCAATGTTACATAACAGGATATTTGTAAAACCTACTGGCACTGGTACTGGTATATGGTGGGGGGAACAAGTACGGCAAGTGGGCCTAGTGGTTCTTTTTGCCAACCCCTGACAGCTACTTAAGTTGCCGCCGCGTACTAACCAAGGTGGGAGTGTCAAGATTCATTCTTCGGGACCGCCGAAAAATGAATGTTTAATTGCTCCAGGTGGGAATCGAACCCACAACGTTTCGAACCGAGCGCACAGGGACCTGTTCCCCAACTCGCACGGCCGTCACGTCCCTTTGTAAAACCTAAGTCAAGATTAAATTAAGTAAGGGACATGCTGGTCAGCCTCGAAGACAACAGAAGCGGACAAGAAAGCGGCGAGAAGACAACCGGACTTGACTGCAACGGCGTAACTCCTGAACATCCCATCACCAGATAATACACAGTAGGGGATCTTCTCCCTTCTTGCCTATTTATTTTATAATGATTAATTGCGATGATTGATGATTAATTATAATGATAAGAAAATATATACATCTATTCACTGACATAATCTCTCTTAATGTCGAAGCAGACTCTGATTTAAGCAATCTACTTGTTACAACGGTAACATGCACTATCTTAACCTGAGTTGATCAACTCTATTATTTACCAAACAGACAACAGTTTTTCTAGAAAACCTTAGAAAATTTGAAAATATTGTTAAAATGAACTTACTATAGATTTATCTAGTATAGGGCACTAGTCGAAGAAGTTCGTAGGAAAGTCCAAGAAAATTATCATACTATCGTAACTATATTTCTTCATTATCTCCCACTTTAGCTGCTAAAATTGAGTGTACTAGGATGCCCACTCAATTTTACATGACAGCAAAATAAAACGAAATTTGAATTCTTGTTTAAATATTTGATTTTAGCAATTCGAAGAGGTCTCGTGAGTCCCTCCTCTATGAGGAATTTAAATGGCTCTTCTCCTCCATTACAGAAAATATTTCCTCAGCTCTTATTTATTTCAAACTATAAATTCCCCTGACGCTTCCTACTTCTTAAAGTCTTCTACATTCAAATTCTCAGTCTGTTCGTAGAAAACATCCCACCTTTATGACCTCTATATCCCTTTTCACAGAACTAAAACATTTGAACATTTTTTGATCTCTCCACTACTCTTCGTAATTTCCTCCTTTCTGATATCGATCACACTTATTCCATATCTTCATTCTATCTCTCTTTTTCCAATACCTTCTCATTTCCCAAATATGTGTACTCTAAGCAATATTATTAGTTTATTTTTGATTAAAATAGAATGATGACTTTTAATATTCAAGTTTTATCTTAGGTATACTTAATGATATACCTATTTAGTTGTAAAATACGAATATATTGTATATTGCTTATACTTCGTACTTATAAATGAGTATATCATTTGTTAATTAACTCATTATTTTTTTATATCTATATTTTACCAGAAGAATCCATTTTATTTTGCTTACCTTTTTTTTGGTATGTATTTTAGTATGTATATTTATTCTTAAGAAACCCTAGTTCCACAATTATGTTAATGTCTTATTTGTTCTATTTACTTTTTAGCAAAATTTATTGAGCATAATTCTATTTTAACTGCTTTTGCTCATTTTTTTTTTCAGAAAACGGAAAAGTTGAACACATTTTATGCCATAAAACTCATACAGAATAAATAATTGGTTTGGAAAATTAAATATATATCAGTAGTCTCACTAGAAATAAATTTCTTATCACAAATTGCGATTCCACTAGATGCCTTTGACTGCATTTTATATCATTCAACTGGAGTAAAACAAATCGATGGATAACTAAACTAAATATCTACCATTAGCTTCACAAAACAATAAAATTCCTTTTTGAAAATACTCTTATAAACTAATTGTGATAACTTACTTTTATATATTTTCATTCAATAATGTTGCTAGCGGAAAGATCCCTTTACGTTCTATTAATTCCATGGCGTAGCCATAGGCTATAGATAAACTATGCCACCTTAGCTGGACTCACATCAACATCTTATAAAGCCACAAGGTACAAAGGGAGACTAAAGTATATACAAAGGGAGACTAAAGTATATACAAAGACATACTAAAGTATATATAATACATTTCATGTATTTTGTATGTATGAATTAATTTTATTATTCTTAATGAAAGGTACGAAAAATAAAACATTTAATAATTTATTTATTATTTCATTATTTTTTTCTTACCCTCTTTGAAAGTTTTATTTTAACAAATAAAAACATACGTAAAAATTCGCCATAAAAATATATAGATACAATCTAAGGATAAAAATTGTATTTATTTATTTTGGTTGTATATATATTTTTATTTGTTAAAATAAAACTATCTAAGAGGGTAAGGAAAAAACTCCAATAAAAAATAAAATTATATCTTGGGGAAGGAGATCGGAAAAGAAAGCACTCAAAGCAAAGGCTCTATTAATAGTAGCAAGCCGGTAAAATAACGATTCCCCGATTAGTCTCGTCTTGGACCGTCTTCTAATATTCACGAAACTATAAGTCGATACTTGAGAAACACTCTCTCTTTCACTCACTTCACTTCCCATCATTCTCTTAATGTTAGATTTATGTTTTTATATCGCGATACTTGGAATATACCTGATGAATGTGAATGCAATTATTCCTTGATATTCCAAAAAAAAGACCTTTTCGACAATAACCTAGTGTATATTAATCCGAAAGAATTTTCTATGGATTGTGAAATTAAAAACGGTCCACCTGCCTACTAAAAAATTGTTATTATTATTGGCGCGACAGACCATAGAGGTCCACGTAGGAAATACATCACGAGTATCATGTCGAGGTTGTCATAGGGTGGGTTCGTCACTCCCACGCCTATTTTTGTGAGTGCCACCCATTGGCTTACGAGCCTCACAAATGCCCGTGGGAAGGTTGTGAGTATTGCATATTAATATGCTTGAAAAAATCCCGGGTAGGGCCGGGTACTCGATCTCGTAACCTTCGGGTTGGTTGACTGGCGCGTTACCACGCTGCTACCGTTACCTCCCTACTAAAAAATAATGTATCATAAAAGCACTCTAATGACATTTCACATTAGCAGGTCTTGTGGCCAGCTTCTTTTCAGGCGCATCGGAGGATTGCCAGGAATGGAAGAGGGTGCAAGGTTAGAAACTAGGGGGTTTAAGTAGTTGGGGAGTTTATAATGGAAGGAGTGATATCTGGTTCGGGCTAGATCGGTTACATAGGAAACATTAAGGTCTTTATGTATGATTTTATTTGTGACAAAATAAGGAGCATTGAGGATTTTATGAAGTATTTTGGATTTTAAGGATTGGATACTAGAGGAATTCAAAGGGTTGGTGGAGCCCCAAAGCCCGGACTTAAATATTAAAAAAAAAATTACAGAAAGTATAAAATAGATTAAAAAAAAATTATACATAATCTTTTCACTTTAATCACTTTGAGACTGGTCATTATTGTTCAAATAAAATAAATTTTATCCGATTTAAGACTCAAAACAATCTTTTATTTCTTTATAAGTCCAACGTTTTGACCATCCTCAAGGATAATCTCAAATATAAATTGAGACCATATTAATTGTAAAAAAATATATCTAGGAAATTCTGCTCAAGTCAATAATTTCAGTTCAAATTTACCCTATTTTGTCAATTCTTCACATTATCATTAAAACTTTTAACACAGTTAATTTACACTATTATACTTTATCATAACAATATCAAGCAGGTTACAAATATTTAATTGTTAAAATATTTTTTTTTTTTTTTACAAAATCGAAACATTAAATTTTATTTTATCTTCTTTTGGTAATTACATGTTCCAGGATAAGTTCCTTTATAATATCACTACACGATTTCTGTTGATTCTAGAATTCCCTGTGTGTTTATCAAAAAAAACAACAACTAATTTGACTTACGAAAAATACTTAAGTCTATTTATATATCAGACAATATTAATCATACTGTGGATTTTAAAACAGACACAAGAAATTTGAACATACACTACGCAGGAAGTTTAAGCAAAATAAATTTGTGAATAATATAGTTATATTTCATGTAACTTTATATAATTAATTTTTATAGGATTTTTCTAATAAAACAAGTAGGAATTTAGACCAAAATACTGTTTGTAATAAACAGATTAAAAGCCTGACTTAACCGTAAGAAATGTCAAATAATATTGTTTGATTAATCTGTCATTAAAAGTTTTAAATTTAAAATTAAAAAAATGACAAAGTTGGTAATTATATATAAAATAAGGCAAGATTGTCAATAAATTAATATCATTTCCTATTATTTTATTGTTTCATTGGTTAATTTGACTAAGTTCATTAGACTTGGACAGAATGCAAAAGAGATTTAATAGTTGGAAGTTTGGTGCGAATTTAATGTTAAGATTAGCTAATTTCTTAGTTATGTTGTTTATAATAGTTAATAATAAGTTAATAAAAGCTGTTATTTAATAGATAGTCATTGAGGATTGCCAGGTTGGCAGCAACGTTGGATATTTAAGGTATTAATAAAGAGTGTTCGAGAGTTAATTAAATACAACTTATTTTATTTAAACAATAAAATCAGCCTTGAAAAAGTTATAAGATTATGAATCAATTAATTTGGCGTTTAAAATCTTTTTAGTTTACAAATTATGTTACTTATTCGTCAAGAATCATTAAATTAACGACTAATGACAAGGTAGGTAAAATGTAAGATTAATGAATACTATTTAGATTCTCTTTCAATGCAAGAGACAATTATATAACCAACCTTGAATCGTTTTAATAATTTAAATAAAACTTTTCTGTTTATAATGAGTAAGTAAATTTCAGAGAAAATCCAATTCGAAAAATCATTCCAACATGGTAAATGAGACTGTTAAACTGAAATATTTATGAATTATAAGTGTGCCAAACGGACAAGAGAACAATCACGCTTTGTTTAACGGAGGATGGAAGAGGGTTACCTAATGGACTGTTTAACAACGTTTCATGCTTTAGCGATCCCAGCATCAATCAGCCAAAGCGGCACACAATTTCAAATATAAACACAGCATTCGGAGTAACAGCTAATTTCACGGGCAACAAAACGTGAATAAAACAGTTCTCGGTAAGTATTAGTGGGTAGCCAACGAGAAAACACCTCCCCGTTCACAAAGCAGGTGTTCGAGATAAAGCGAAACACGTTTCGAGGTATGGGAAATTCTCGCTTTGTAAATAACGAGAAATTAACAACTATAATATTATTTTTCTGCAAAAATTTATATAACTAAAAATGTAATCTTTCGTTAGTTATCTAACTTCTCCGAAAATTCTTAACTGATTTATTTACTGATTTTTTTCTAATTGTTTCGCCCCGGTAAGGTTCTTAGCTATTGCAGTCATGGATTAATCCAGTAGTAAAAAAATTTACGAACACAATTAATTTTCATTAGCACATAACTAAGAAAGCATACATATTTCCTGGGTTATTATATATCAATCGGTTTTTTTTTTCTAAAAAAAATTCTCATTTCATTAAATGATTTTATATTCATAGAATAATATAAAAACCAAATGAGGCCTCAAGTAAAGTTAATTTTTTAGGAAAACGCAAATCATCATTTTTAGCGTCGTACCCTTAAATAATTTCATAAATATTTTTATAATTATAAAAATGATAAATGATAAATATACAGTATAGATATTTACTATAATAAATGTGCTCGTAGTTAAGTGAGGATTTAGACAACGGCTCAACCGATTTCCATTCTTCTTGTCACAAATTATTCCTACCTAAAATTCAAACCCATCAAAAACATCCCCTCATGGTCGGTCTAGCTATGAGACAAGTACAATTCAGAGTTAATTAATATCCGTTTACGGATAGGTTATTCTTAAATGTAAATCTGAAGTGAAACCTTCCAGTGTTTCAACATAATTATTTATTATGTAAACAGTTACTTAAAGATATTTATTATAAAGTATACCGCTTTATCAATTTTAGGCGTTGAATAGACTTTCTAGACAATATTATATTGTTAATATGAATACATTTTTTTTTTCGAATGAATTAAACACAAGGAAACATGAGCAGAGTTTACACACAAGTAAATTAGTCGTTTAATAAATTACATGAATTCTGAAATAGCTTCAGGAATTTCATGTTTATGTCTTACTTCTTAAAATAATTTCGCCTACTCAGTTCAGGGGAAACGATGACTGTGCGCCGTCGCGAAGTAAATATTGACTGTACAAGGTGGGAATCCAACTCACTCATACAAGTCAACCACCTCATATTATGGCACCAACCTCACTCTTCACAAATGTAACACTTACATTAAAAAGTGTTTGTTTCTTACAATAAAATTTATTGAGCACAGTCATCTATATCATTTTTAGAGGCCAAAAAAATCTGACGTTATGCATTTTTAAATAAAAAACATATTGAAGAAAGGAAACTTAAACCTAAATGAATTAGAAGCTGTGTTTTTCCGTATTTCTTGCTTAGCTTTAGTTCTTTCAGGTTGAAGCTGTAGGTGGTTAGGGAAAATAGGAAGCAAGTGGGCCCCTCCACACTAAGCTCTAACCTGGCAGATAAGACATGTATTACCGTAAGGAGCCACCCTTATCTCTCAGATTAAAGCCTTAATGATTATGAACTTCTTTCTACAAACCTTCCAATTCAAGTTTTTCCTTAAATTTTCTGTGAACATGGCTTCACCGCTTATTATTAGAAGAAAAATAATCAGAAAACAATAACCACTATAACCTTTTAAAATTGTAAAAAAAAAAATAAAAAAAAAACAAAAAAACCACAATGATTCAACATTCGTTAGTAAAAAAAAATCTTTCAAAAATTTAGAATTTTTCTTCTTAGTATTTTGAAATATTGGTACGAAAAACAAAATTTAAAAACAGCCTGATTTTAAAATATTATTGTTTTAAAATCTATAATTTTTCCTATTTGTATCTTAGAATACTGCCACAAAAAATTAACAAAAAAAAAAAAATAATAAAAAACAATCCAAAATGAATTAAAAACATTCATACATACGTACATACACATATAGATATATACATGTCAATTCAAGTTTATGACATGAATTAAAAACATTCATACATACGTACATACATATATAGATATACATGTCAATTCAAGTTTATTCTTAACTTTTCTGTGAACATGGCTTCTCCGCTTATTATAAGAAGAAAAATAATCAGAAAAAAATAACTAAAATAATTTTGATAAATCTGAAACAGTTTACAACCTTTTAAAATCGTAATTGTAAAAAAAAAAAAACAACAAAGAAACACGATGATTCAATTAAAATAAAAATCTAGAATTTCCTTAATTTTTTTTCTTAGTATCTTGAAATATTGGCACGAAAGATTAACAAAAAAATTTTAAAAATACACTAATTAACAAAAATATTTAAATAATATCGTTCCAAAATTTATAATTTTCGTTACGTTTTTTCTTAGTATCTTGGAACACTACCACCAAAAATAAGCAATAATTAAAAACATTTCAATTAACAAAAGAAATGAAAAACGTTCAGACATACGTACATATATAGATACACATATTCATTTATTTATTCTCTCTTTACGTTCTATTAAATAAATATTTTAGAAATACATAATTCCGTAGGAACATATAAACATGGTTGAAATTATTCTATATTTCACCTCAGGAAATCTATGCGGGGAGTGCGTAATTCAGCGGGTAACTATCCTACTAACTCCAAGGACTTGGAATCGTCTGTAGCAGACGTAACAGCATTATTAATTCTGTTACTGTAGCCGGGAGCCCTCCGAGGTCCACCCAGCCTCAAAAAGTGGGAACTCTTAATTAGGGAATAACCTGACGACTGAGTGTGACCATGAACAAATCACTTCCTTGTACAACCGTTGGTCTAGTAACAGTACTTTCTTACAAAGTACTGAACCCCTAACCCTTCGTAGGTAGTAGCGGTACACATTTTAATTTTTCAACTTGAATGTTTTTTTAAAAGTAAATCTATATCAACCAGGTGTTTGATGACTTATAAATTGTGTGCCTCCCTGGTTTCCACTCAGCTTCTAAAATTGGTCACCCTTAATTGGGTAAAACTCTAGCGGTCGAGCGTGTTCTGACTAAATCACCTCCTTGTACAACCGTTGTTCTAGTAATAGTACTTCCTCACAAAGTACCGAACCCCTGACCCTTCATGGGTTGTAGCGGATTTTAATTTTTAATAAATTGTATAATTATAAGTATTAGCAATTAAATTCTTTATAAAAAAAACTGCAGATAATTAAGGAATTCCTATTTTATAAATGAAATCCATAAAAAAATATTAGGAAGTCCATAATTCATTGAACTTCCAATTAGTGGGCTTAAGCAAAAGCACATTGAAAATTTAATTTTTAGGATACTTTGAGTACATAAGCTAAATATAAAATTAAACTATAAAATGGCCTTTTACCATTCCTTTTTCAAAAAACAATATTCAGAAACTAATATTATTATTATTTTATTTTTATTGTATTTTTGTTGCTCCTCTGTGTTGTTTTAAAAAGGTTATATTCCGTATTTTATACAATAAATCAGTACTTGCTGACATTATTTCATAAAACCAGTCTTTTTTTTTTATGTTATTTCATGAAATGCCGCATTCTATTTATTGAAATTATCTATGTACTAAAAATATCTGCTAAAAATTTAAAACTTTAATGCGAAAACCTAGAACCATAATTTTCTTAATTACAGCATTTTGAAAAACATACCCCCGATCATCATGCAGAATAAAAAAAAAACAATAATAAATGATGTTAATTAATACATATAATTTATGTAATTCTACATATTAAAAACTTGAAAATTATATGCTTTAATATTAGCTTTCCATTAAGTGGTATTGGAGGTATTTGTGTTGGTGCTATATTGAATACAGATATCTAGCATGACACGCACATATGTATTACAATCAAACTAATTGGGGGGGGGAGGGGATAGATAACTTAAACTAAATGGTAATATTCAATTACTACTAAGTGCTTAAATTAAATCCTCCTAATATGCTATATAAACCCCCGATATACAATTATTAAGTAATTTAATTAATTTTAATTTTTTATGATTATTTCGATAATAATTAAATAGTAAAACAAATCTATGAATGACGAATTTTAGTTATAAAGTATCAATTAAAATCGAAAATCTGTGATTGGTATTTTTAATTTGTTCATTATCTCACATCTTTAATAATATCTTCTCAAACTATTTTTTTTTAATTCATATCAATTTAAAAAGAAAAATTATATTCTTTGTCCGAAGGAATTTCATTAGTGTGATGACCCATAATTTATTCAGAAATTTCCGTTGAAAACTATGAAATCCTAGCCTCAGGGTATCTGAAATTAATGACGATTCAGGAATAACGAATTCGCAAAATGTAATTTTGCATTCTTTACAACTGGGCAAACAAACTGGGTCGTATTAAATTTTTTTCAGTTCAGCTTTTATAATATAATATAATCATTCCCATTATTTCTGATGAAAAATTAAAAGGCAAATTTTTTTCGGTCCACATATATGTAAAATAATACCAGATAAGGACTTCGAAAACCTTTTATCTTCTAACGAAACAATGCTTGGGATTCCTTTCGAATAGTTGTCCATGGATTCTTAGGAAATCATGAAGATTAAGAATATGAAAAACATATCGCTGATAAAAAAAAAAAAAAATCATGCAATAAGCATGAATGTCCTTAAGAAATATTTGATCCATTAACACCTCGAATTTTTCCCGGAAAACTTGAGGGACAAATAGTTTCATAGACATGAAAGATTTTTTCAAAATTTTTTTTTGTATAAGGGAATCTAAGAAAAATGGCACATTCTGTCAAAAATATATAAGCCGTGAAAACTAGTGTAATAAAAAACAGTAATAAATATTTATCTAGTTAGTGACATTTGTAAGTGTGAAGAATGTTTTCACCTTGTTTTATCCTAATAAAAAATATATTTATACCTAAACTGAATAAACTATAAGTCATAAATTTTATTAAAAAATAATTTAATTTTCTGTTTTCTAATTTTTCTTTTTATACATAGGTAACTTGTCATTTTTTCCCCATTCCTTCTTTAAATATCTTTCGTTTTCATACCCAACATCATTTCAAATACAGGAATGTAACAATAATAAAGTAATATATAGCCGTACTAAGAAGATGACCGCTGTCCATTAACCTAGTACACTACTACCAACGGACTAAAGGAGCAGGTACCCTCCTTAGAAGGTACCGACTCAGGTACAAGGAGGTACCTCAAGGACGACCCTCAAGTAGGTGAGAGTGGTGTTTACCCCACCCCACCTTCCTCAGCCCTATTGATCCCCTGAAACATTGAACATGTCGGTCTTTGACGTCACCTCGGACCTCATTCACTGGACCGGCCAATCTAGTCTCTTCCGCCAATAGAAATAGTTTTGGCCATTTAAAAAAAAAAAAAAAAAAAAAAAACTTAAGTAACTATACTTTTTTCTTGAGATTAAAAAAAAAATGTTTTCCACCTCTGATGATAAACCTAATATATTTCCATCACGACACATACAAAAAATGTATAAAACGTATATGTACAAAAAAAAAATACATATCTAATAATTCACTATATTTTACTTGTGAGATTTTCGCACCTTTGAAATGAAACTCCTTAGGTTGAAATATTTGTCGATGTTTTTATTACTTCGAGATTTGGAAATAGAATTCGATTGACAATATTGACAATCAATTTTAATTTCGTGAAGTCTCTCTCTCTCTTTCAATTTTATATAATAAATATTATATAATATTTTATTTATTGAGAAGAGGAAGTGTTCCACTTTTTGTCTGATCCTGGCCAATTTGTTCAGCAGCGCCTAAAGAATTCTTCAGTAAACGTAATTAATACTTCAATAAACGTTTTTTGTTTTTTTTAAATTTTCAATGGAGAAAAATAAAAGTAAATCTGAGCAAGTAAAACCTTCGAGGTTATTTGAAATGTTAGAATTGTGGGAACTCCAAGGGGGCTGTCCCTCCTTCCATAAAATAATATTTTTTTCCTTATTATTTAAGTATTTTCTTTATCCAGCTCATTATTTTAGAACTATTTTGGAGTACCTCTATGGTATCATCGGTATATATGTACCTAATTATACCTATATATACACCACATATATAAACTACAGTTATTTGCGAATATCCTTGTAGCTGAATTTGTGAGGTACTAATGTAATTTTTCAACAACTTTAGTGTAACGAATCAAAAATTAGTAGTTCTAAAAGCTGAGAGTTTTTACTGGTCTTTAAATCCATATTTAATTTTAAAATAATATTCAGACGCACTATAAAATCAGTAACTTAAAAAAAAAAAAATTATCAAATACACAATATTGAAACATAGTACTATAAAGAAAGATATGATTATTTAAAGGGTATGGATTTTATATTTGAGCATACCGCCCGAAGTATTGTTAGCATATCTTATGATCTTGGGGCCTTCAAAGTTCTGACATATTTAAAGACTAATAATTTTCTAAAAAAAAAACATTAAAAAATATAATAAGCAATGTTATTTTTTTCTTGTGAAACTGGAAGAATCAGGATTTGAGGTGCTTCATTATTTTCTTTACGATTTCCATAGGATAAATGAAGTCATCACAGAACTGTTTATCAACTTTTTGTTGGGCTTGGTGAACCCGGGAACATTGTCAAGAAATAACTAATTATGCCGAGCGGGGATTTGAACCCTTTTTGTTCGTGAGAGGGGAGGGCATAGCCGAAACAGCCCCTAGAGGATCGATTGTCAAGCTATGAGGAAGCTCCACAATGGAAGCCAAGGTTAGTTAACAACGTTAGGCTGGGTATCCTTTGCCTACTATGTTTATTAAATATATTGTATATATGTATAAAAAGATCTTTGTATATAAAACAATAGCTCTTTGTGACTGTTTGTAAATAAATCAAACCTGAGCTGAATTTAGGGTTACCTAACAGAGAAATTATACTACAAAGTACGGTATTCATCCAGGCATTCAATGCCCTTGTGTTTCGACTTTGACCAGCGAAAATTTAAATTATGATACTCGTTTCAAAGTTTGCTAACAGACAAAAACCAATAACATGTTCTGATCGCATTAAACTCGCAAATAGCACAATTCATTCTTGACGCGAATATCCGAGAGAACTGAAGTCCGCAAAGCCCATTATAAATTCGCCGATAGAAATGAAGTTTTCAAGTCACGGAACTTGAAATTAGATTCGAAGAATGATTAGGCAAACCGACATCCAACAAGTTTGCCATGAGATAATGACTGGATATTATCTGAGATGGTAATGATTTCGATCCTACTAAAATAGTAACTTTTCCAAGCTTAGTGCACAATGATTTCTGTAAACCTTAATTTGCACAAATCATGTTTTCAATATTTCTATGACGGTTTGTAGAAAAAAAATTCAGTAAGAATGATAATGAAAGTATAGCATTATTATTTTATTGTTTAAATGAATCAATTGGTATGTTAAGTCCCAACACTCTTTATTATTATAATCAATGTTTCGGCCATCCTCAAGTAAAATCATAAATATACGCTTCACATCTTATTATTTCATTGATTAATTATTTTGCAGGAATTTTTAAAACTTTTAATTTTAGATCACTTCCCACGATCAAATATATATATATACCAGATAAAATAGATACCACCCTCAAGAAATTATATATAATATTATTATTTTACTTTTTTAAAATATTTCCTGTCTGGATTTCAAAGTCTTATCCTGTAATTTGATAAAAAAAAAATTAAAATTAATATATTTATGGGCTACTTTAAACAACATGCCAGTTGCTGTTATGTATTAACGTTTTGGCTGACCTTAATGTGACAGTAGCTACACTGCCGTTAAATGTACTACTGACTATCACGCGGGACATAATGTCACAGTACTGCCACCAATACTAAATATATTTACGAAGGTAACTATCCAACATGGTAGAGGCCATGGACCTATTAGTTATTATAAATATTTTTCTTCAATAAATAAACATTAAAATATAATAAGAGCTAGACGAAAATTGGTTATAGATAAACCTATGACTACGTTGTCATGGATAAAATATTGATTATAAGTTGCTATCTATCCACTTTGGCATCAATGGTAATGAACTTGCCTTGGCAAAATAGCTATCAATGACAGTATAGTTGCAACTGCTGCATTCTCCAAATAAAAAGTTTCTAGGGTCATGGAGAAGACAGTCGAAAAATGGCAATCAAGTTGGTTTGAACAATAACAATAAACTTACATTTATTAGTAACTTATGACGAGAAAAACACCGACGAAATATCTTGTGGGGTACCATTATCAGTACTGCACACGCTTACTGAGTGCTGTGTCTATAGTGAGAGGAAGTTGGACTAGACCAATATAGAAGAAATGTAATGAAAGTAAAGAATAATGACAAAGGAGCCGAAAAGTTTTGATTTCTAAAAAAAAAATGGTATCTTCAACAAAATTTTAAAATAAATACTAGTATCTTTCGACTAATCAACTCATTCACAAAGACCTTAACATCCCATTCGTTGCAGATTTGGCCCAAAACAGATATACGTCTTTTCATGCCAAACTCCTTAACCATCCTAACCCATTAATTCTTAATCTTTCATCCTTAACAATCCCTGATAATCCTCTGAGGCGTCTGAAAAAAAGTTGGCCACGGTACCTTCTAATTTAAATTAATGTTTGAAGTACCACCAGTTTCTTCTTAAGATTTTCAAGTGTATATGAATATTTGAAACATACAACATATTTACTTATTGTATTTATTATTTGTACAGTTGTAAATCACAATAAATAAATTTAAAAAAAAAATCTTTCGGCTGTTTTTTCATATATAATTTGTACAGCCCAAAAATTACTTAATTGAATAGCCCAAAATTATATAAATAAATATCATATCGTTAGACATTTTAAATGTTCAATGTTGTATTAATCATTGAACATTTAAAATGTCTAACGATATATAAATAAATATCATATCGAAAACAATTCAGTTATAGTTTTATTTGTAACTATTTTTTCCAGCTGTAACAAACCCTATATGATAGAGATGTAAATATAATATAATATATTATATTTGTATTAAAAAATTAATACACTTCTGGGAGTCTGTATATCATAACATTCGTATTAGTCAATTATATAAGCAGAAATTCTAAATTTTTTATGAGTGTTTTAATTGTATCATCTAATTTTTACTTCTTCTTAAGTACTACCCTGGTTTGATATTGGACTGATCAGTATGCTGTATCAATCATTAACTTACTGTTTTAAACTTTACGGTTTGAATTCGAAACTAATTAAAAAAAAAAAAACTATAAAAAAGAAAACAATAAAAAACATGAAAGGTATAATGTACTCACTCTACTTCATTCCTCAGGTGTTGGCTAATAAATGAGATCTGCGTGGGCAGTTAACCGTGTTTGTTCTTCCATGTCTTGCATAATGTTGTCCTTTTAACTTCTTCAACTATGTAAAGTGGAGCACGCATGATAATTGTTCATTTTTTTCTATCGAGATCATACTTAATTTACCCGTTAAGGTAGAAGTAGTTAAAATGGTTTTCTGCCATCGATTTCAATCCTTACTTCATCGTTCTAAGCAGCCAGGTGAACTTCAAAGTTATTATGCAATAAGTTTATTGCTGTATGAAGCGATAAAAACAAGAACAAATTAAAAATTACTTGAAACTACTATTATTTTATGACTTTCAAAAATATTATAAAAAGTTAAAAGGTTCAAATTTTTTTTCCCATTCATGTCATAATTTCATTGTTCATATATATGAATATATGACGAAACATAGAATTATGGATAAAAAAAAAAGGATAGTACTAATGATAAGGTAAAACAAAAGGTATTAAATATTAAAAAACGCACACATTTTCTTAAATTTATAAGATGGTAAAATTACTATTATTATGACTGTTGATCCAGAAAATGGGGAAGTCTTGAAATGTCGATGAAAAAAAAAATTATAAAATAAATATATCAAAAGAAGGAAGTTTCATAAAAAATACCTAATATAAGAAAAACATTTTACAAATTATATAATAAATTTAGTAATCTCATTTTCTCAATTTTACTAAATAACTAAATTTAAATTTAAATCTCGACCTGCAGATTTTTACCAAATTAAGGGTACCCATTTTATGAGGCTGGGTGAACCCCGGAAGGCTACGGAACCCACAGGGCTGACTCAACGGCAATAGATAATAGTTATCTGTCACATCTGGATTCGAACCCGGGTCCTTGGAGTTGGTAGTTCATATATTATTTATACCGAAGCCAATCATTTTTAAGTTTTAAATCACAGATATTTTTGATTGTATTATAAATTTATAACAGTGACTTTCACTAACACATTTGCAAATCACAGTTGCATATGAAATTACAAATAATAATTATAAGCAAAACTAACCTATTTCTGCACTACTATTCCTTAAATTTTATTATAAATTTTGATTAATTTTTTTTAATCTTTTATATTTTTTTTAGATGTCTTATCTTCTTTCAAGGTCAGAAATTAAAACAAAGAAGTTCTTAACTTATATAAGTTTTTCTTCTACGACGTTTCATATATACAGGCAGATACCTTGTTCTCTTAAAATTTATAATGTAATATTTTTTTTTAATAAGTATTTCCACAATTGCTTACCATCAATTAGTTTCAATTCATCTAATGGGTTAATAGTTTCAATTCAACAAATAATTAAAAAAATAGTCAAAGATATAAATAATTATGTCAATTCCTTTCCTTATTTGCCTCAGTATTATTGGTTGTGTCAAAATGTTTCTATAATATAAAAAAAAATCGAATTAATAATAACAATGTGGTTAGTTCAATATCTAGAACAGAAAGGATTAAAGAGTACAATTTAGTAAGAGACTGGAAATTCTTATTTTTAAAAAAATATTAAATTATAGAAGCTGAAGAGGAGAAAATAGTACTAATGTCCTGGAAGAAAAAATATATGAATTACGAACTATTGTCTTTTTTATTTTTGAACTTGAAGCAAGAAAAAGTTTTAATATTTTTTTTACATATATTAACAGTATATTTTGTATAACTGATTCGAACGTTATGGTTTCAGTCGGAAACTAGTAGTTGGGTTATCTAAGAGACTGTTCTACGGTCTATAATTGCGCCCATACCCTAAGGAAGTTAACGCCGCTATAAAGATAGGTGTTGAACCGACTTTAGTTACCGAAGACGCCCAGGGGGCCATGAAGAGAGGAAGACCAATAAAATGGAGGTGACATAAACTAGAGAGCTAAGGTGTCCTGTAACGCTGTTAGGGCTGTTCGAAGGACCGGTATTAGTGGGAGTCGCTCCTCCAACTTTGAATACACTCCTGTGCCCCCTTCGTTAACGGGGTACATGAGAAGAACGTTATTCGAACGAGGATTAAAGATGCGTGGGATTGTTACTTACGATCTTTCTTCATCATGTGCACTGTATAACCAAGAGATTTCCGCTTTGAATTTATTTGAGCTAAGATAGCCTGAACCCTTCGTATAATTTACTACTAAAATATTAACGGGTAAATAGTTTAATTATTTTTTTAAAAAATTCAAAATTAATGTATACGTATCATAGGGAGATTAGGGAGGCAGAAAATTTTAAGTCCCTAGATATCAGTAAAATACAGACCAGTTTCTTCAATTCAAAAAAAAAAAAAAAAAAAAAAAAAACCAAGCCGAGTCAGGCAGCAGCAGGACAAACAAACATAACATTGTAGAAGAATAGGGACATCACATCTCATATCAACAGTATAAAAAAATATTCATCAAAAACAAGACATTACATCACTCAAAGACAATCTAACGCGTTCAGTAATTTATTGATTTTTAAGAGACTATTTAAGTATTTGTTTTTTTAAATTTTCTTATGTCTTAAGTTTCATTTGTATTTCTTCACCCCTAGTAGGCAACTTTAGATAATTTATGCCTCTTTTGTCAATAGTAAAATAATTAAAATATCTTAAAGACTGAAGTATACCTATATCGTCTTTTAATGTATTGTTTCTTGAACTAGACATACATTATACATAAAGTATTGAAGGTGCTAAAAACCATTTTTCGAACTTTCACTTTTACTTTCAATGAATAAAAATTACCTTACTTTTTTTATGTAAAAAATCACTGTTTTTCCTATAATTGTAGCTTTATGGTTGTTCTCTTTTTTTATTTCAAAATACCGCTTGTTGTGTTAATTGTTTACGACGGAACTTGTGAGATATTGAATGGCCAGTTCAGATTTATGAGGAGCGCAAAATATTGTGGAAAAAACCTTTATGATACAAGCAAATAACAATGATATCTTAATTATTCAAGTGAATCAAAAAGATTATTAAATATTTTTGAAGATTCAGATATTTAGATTTTACGTTAAATTTCCTTCAGCTAAATGTTGACTCCTCGGCACTAGGATGCATTACAAAATCATCACATCAGGATGCATACAAAATATCATGTCACTAATTTTTCGCAATATCATACTTAATTTATTAGTTTGGAAATAGTACTTACGTCATAGTCAATAGCTGCTCCATAATGACTCCTTGACCAAGTCACTATAATGGTTACTGCAATAACTGCTTCTAAAATAAGTCGCTCCGGTTGCTGCTGAAATCACTCCTTCCAGGGAAAGTCGCTACAGTGAGACCTTCAATAATTCCTTCGAGAGCATGTCACAATAATTGCCAAAACTCTTTGAGCAGGTCACTAAAATGACTAACAATATAACTCCTCCTGGAACAGTAACCTATAATCTCTGTTTCAATAATGCCTTCCAGAACAAATTACAATAATGGTTCCAGCATTACCTTCTTTTGAAGCAGGTCACTATAATGTCTACAACAACAATACCTCCTCGAATTGGTCACTATAACTCCTTTGAGAGCAGAACTATAATAATTAAATTATAATTATAATAAATGCTCCGGTAATACTTTCTGCGGCAGGTCACTATAATAGGTGCTCCAATGACTCCTTTCAGATTGATTACCTTCTGGAGGAGATAGAGACTGGATTTTCCCTCCGAACCCAGTGAAATTGGTTTTGGGCTTTCCACCAAATCCCGACCGCGCCACCCCGTACAGCCTCCGCCAACCTTGCCTAACGATCTACCCTCAACTTGTTGCAGATTGAATTTTCCACCTCTCCAAATTTACACAGGAACTCTTTGCTGTACGTATTTTTTGCTTTTACACGTTGTTATAGTTACCAGTTTTTTTTTTAGCTGATCTTTTCCTTGGTGAGCTGGTAATTCGAGTTTACCGAGGTTTTTGTGTTTTCTTTACTCCCTCTAACACCCAGGTTCATTCCAATATTCCTTCAATCAGCTTTATTTGTTGTTGAACTTGAGATTATCGGAAAGTGGTTACAGGGGCTTGGTTACAGAGATTGCTTTTTGCTTACAGTTTAATATTCATCCCACAGTAGACTGCTTTTTCTTTGTGATTTAATTACAAAATTATTTGGTAATTTTATAGTTCAAGTTTATTTTAAATTGAAACTCAGACAAAAACTAAATTATTCATTGTAGATTGGTGGGTATTTTTCTGAAAACTTTTATGATCCAATGTTAATCAGATATTTATGCATACTACCATTTTTTTTTAAAAAAATAAAAATACGTTAAAAACATCCTAATGCTTTCTTTTTTGTAAGTTAGGTTGTAAAAATTTCAAAATATGAAGATATAAATGTTCATTTGATTATTTTTAATTTTCGAATGATTTGATTGTCTTCTCTGGAATGATTCACTCTTGCCTCTACTTGAAAACATGCGTTAGTCATCTAAAACCACTTCTTTGACCATTCTCATGACCTATAAAAATGAATCAGTGGGTCAGTCGTTTTATATGACTCATGAACGCTGAAGCGAAGAAAAGGGAATGATTCATAAGTCATTCTGGGGTTGATAAATCCCAGAGGGTTTTAAACATTTTGGGACATTTTCACTAGTTTTTGATTTATATGAATTTTTTTCTTTGATTTAAGTTTATCGTGTTTTCAGAGATTTTTTATTTATTAATTTATTTAATAAAACACTAATAACAAATAATTAACAACTTCGACAAGCATTAATGTTTTCTTAAAGTCGCTTACTGTTTTTAATATATAATTATTGGTTATTATCGAATTTTGTTAAATATTATTAACGTATTACTGAGAATAAAAAATAAATTAATTTCTTAAAATCAGTGTTCGGAACCGTTATTAATTTTGTTCAATAATTTTGATTATAAAATTATATAATAACTTTTATAAACATTATTTTTTTCATTAATGGATAACTGTAGCTAAAAATTTATATATTTAAAATTACGAAATAAAAATTGGTCTGGTCTAAATAAATTTCATTTAGAGCTGAGCAAAAATTAATTATAAATAGAACTATAAGTAAGTTCTCATGTATAGAATGTTTATTAATAAAGCAACCATTAAAATGAATAAGCCCAAAGACATCATTAGAACAATTCAATAATTAAAACTTAAGGCTCTCAAATACCAGTAAATAAATAAGGTAAATATTAATTTTTCTTTTAGGGATGTAATGTCTTATTTTAAGGGGGTCCTTTTTTAAGTCTGTTGATATGCGATGTGCTGCTCCTGTTTTGCTTGTGTGTGGTATTTCCTGCTTATGCCTGAATTTGGTATGAGTTTCGATTCCAAAAAAAATAAACTTACTGCTACTTAATATTATATTTTTATTTAATTGTTATATATTTTTCCTGGTAGTTGAGGAACTGTGGAATTGAGAACTACAGCATTAAATATTTTAACGACTTTTAATATATCGGATAAATTAAGTATGATATCGAAAGAACAAAAAGAAATGTTCATTTTATCTTCTTTCGATATCATCATACTTTTTTTTCCTACCTCATTTATTATAAATAACAATATTAATATATACCTAAGTATGTCATCATGCGTTTTCTTACCTCCTTTATTGTAAATATATATATATATATATATATATATATATAACAATATTAATATATACCTCAGTATATAAACATGTATATATAAACTGGTGCCCTTCCTTTGCCATATGGCATTATAAGAGGTTGGGCTGGGTCCGCTGAAAGCGGGGGTTACAATATAGGCCTATCATCATGCGTGCTTTACTTCATATATTTAAAAAATTATGTACCGGTAATTTTGGACTTTTCAGATTTCTTGCCCCTTAGGATCTTAGTTCTGATTGTATACATAAATATGTTTATGTTAAATTTATTTATTGTATTCGTTTTAGTGACAATAGAATGGCAAGGAAAAAAATGTGACAATTTCTAAAATAAAAGATTAGGCAAGAAAGGTTTTCTCTAATTTTTATTATAATCAACTAAGAATAAATATATTATGTACAAATTAATATGTTCCTATACTGCATCTTGCCATAAAAAAAATGTAGGAGATAATAGCTAAATAAAAATCTTGATATGGACAGAAAAATAAAAAGGAAATTTGATTCATTTCACCTTTTAATTATATTTAAACTAAAACAAAAGTACAGAAAGAGTTTCCATTTGAAAAAATGTCAAGTAATTTTTAATTTTTAAATCTTTTTGTTTTCCACAACAGTAAACTTACTATTACTTAACGAATTTTACCCGTTATCTTAAACCAAGTATGATCTCGATTGAAAAAAAAAAAGAAATGGACAATTATCATGCATGTTCTACTTAACACAGTTGAAAAAGTTAAATGGAGAACATTATATAAGACATGGGAGAACAAACGCGTTTAACAGCCCACGCAGATCTCATTTATAAGCCATCATGATAAGTAAAGTAGAATACATTATGCCTTGCATGATTTTTTTTTATATTCAACTTTTAAAATTCAAAACGCAACGTTGTAAACAAAACCAATTAATTTACAAGAAACTTTAAAATTTATTAAATCCTCTCACAGTCGGATTTTCTGTTGGTAACTACAATTGCCATAAAGGGTAGAGGAGACAGAGCGTACAGTGATAACAAAGATAATCTAAAACAGTGAAACTTAATTATGAGTTAAATGTTAGTTTCCTTTAGACATTAGAGACATAAGCGCGTTTACGTTTGTCATCAAATAGAAGATGGGATATTACAGTCTGGATAGTTAAGCAGTACACCAAGAAAACATGATAGAGGGAAACAAGGAAGGAAATTTAAAATTCCAAAGGTTTGCTCAACTGTTTGATTTTCACAGCTTACTGATCATTCCAATGAGAGAATGAGGTAATACAACAATAACACAAATTAAATATTTAAAATTTCCATCCATAGTATTGACAATAGAATGGCTTAATACAATGACGAGAGTATATTACATTTTGTAATACATAATGTGTTGTATTATATTAGCCTCTCTAAAAAAACGAAAGCATTTCGAATTGAGGGGAAACCTAATAATATTATTAAATTTTGATGCCTACTTTTTTGAGAGAATTTGTTCTCCCAGCGTTAGTGTGTGCCATATTAAATGTTTACAATCTTTTTATAAAGATATTTAATTTAACAAGTAGAATCCATTTATAAAAAAGGCTACATCATTTCCATGTCTATGCTAAGTAACTGTTTTAAAGGCAGAATAAACCAGAATCTAATTCTAGGATTTCGGGGGTGAGGGTGGAAGGAAAGGATCACCTTCTAATATTTTTGGTGTTATGATCTTTTCCTCTCATCTTCATAACTTACTTACCAAATTATTCACTAGTTTATATTCACCTATTTTTCATTACTATGTTAAATATGAAATGGTTAATTGTTTTGAACAGAATTAAAGGTACTTTAGAAGAAGTAATTTCGAGAATTCCGCATTTAGGCCTTGTCAAACCATTTTAATGAGGATAAGTCCTATCTGATACAAAATGGCACTTAATTGAACCATACTGTACCAAGGCCATCGTTACAGCCGTTTTCGAGATAATCCAAAAAAAACGTTTTAAAAATCGATTTAGCGAAGTGGTGCTTCTGGTTAGTCGATTTCATCGGAAAAAATTGCATATACCTGTCATGAATATGTCATTTCAGTTTCATATAAGTTTTTATTTTTGTTTCGTATAGCTTTTTACTCATAGATACACTGATCATTTTATGAGACTTTTTTTATGGCCCCCTTCCTAGTCATTCCTAACATACGGGGGAGAAGCGTTATCTACAGGTTACCAACCTATTCTAACCACGGTGGGGAGTCAAGTTTTTATCTCATAGGACTGCCACAGAAATAAAAGTCGACCTCCCGGCCGGATTCGAATCGGCGCCGCTACAGTCACGAGTCAGTCAATGTCTCTTTAATTGTCTCGGCTAGGCACGGCGGCATTTTATGAGACTTGATTATTTAGACCGAGGGGACCTCGTAATCAAGTGAGAAAAACTCGAATTTAAAATTTTACATTTGGTGAAATTTTAAAATTGTATGTTCTATAGTGATAGTGAAAAGCTATAGTTTCGATTTTATTTTTTTTGTAAATTATCTGTTTTTGCATACAAATGTTTATTAATATATGGTATTTGGTACGGGTGCAGTCAAATAAAACTCAAATAGTAAATTGGTGTACTATTTTTATTTGAGCCAACGTATAAATAGTATATAAAAATAGGACACCAATTTACTATTTGAGTTTTATTTGAACGCAGCCGGACCAAACACCATTTATTGATTACACACGATCAAGCAGCAATCTTCCAAATGTTTATTATGTGAGTAGCAACATCACTTTAAAAAAAAATATAGAGATCCTTTAAAAAGGACATTTTTTTTATTATTCTAATCTACAGATACACAGTTATTACAAAGACAAAAGTAATAGGAATGTTAAATTTGAAATTTAGTATAATATAACAGAGTATGTTTAGTTTTCAGGGAAAGATAAAACGCTGAACTACTACAATCTATGAAGGGTCTGGGGTTTAGTACTTAGTAAAGAAATAATAATTTTTGAGCAGGGATTGCACAAAGTAGTTATTTGTTCAGTCAAGATCACGGTTTTTACCATGATTTTTAGCATTAATCAACAACAAGTTATTCATATTACGGAGATACGGTGTTTCCAAATGAGGGGTTTCATAAACCCCAGGATAGAACCAAAACTGTGAATATAAGAGAATTAATATTATTTTTATCCTCATAATCTGCCTTTTAGGTCAAAAATTAAAACTCAATACTATACTATACTTTAATATTAAAAAATAAAAAAATAAGTGTTTCTACTCATGAATACAATTAAATAATTTAATTATATAATTTCTTATTATTTAAGAGAAAAAATTTTAAAAAAATAAATAAGATTTTTAGCATGATTTTGTTTATTTACCTAATCTCTCTCATTACGATTATTTTAGTCACAATTCTTTAAATATTTAACAAGCTTGAATTAAAGTTCAACAAAGAAACGTGGTTAATGACTATATTTATGAAAGGATCAAAGCGGGTAGAATTGAAGACATAAATCATAAATAATAAGACACAAATACATAAATCTATTTGCCTTCTGGAATTTCATTACTTTCAATTAATCTGTATGTTTTATCATGATTAAACCACTAAACTGTTTTTTATTAAATAATTGTGAGATACATAAACATTTTATTAAGAACACCATTATGTTACAGCTCAATCGTTTTTATAACCTCACCATATCTATGTATATCAAATATATGATTTTTTTTTTTACAACACTGTACGTGAAAAATACAATTTATATTTTCCAAGACATTTTAGCTATTTTTATTCTCCGGAGTAAAATATAATGAAGCGAATTCGTCTTCAAAAATTTCCTCAATAAAAGACGCTAAGTCTGGACCAGGTCTCAAAAAATGACAATCAAGTTGAAGCAGAAGAGGGCCACGAAAGAGAAGGCAAATGCAAAAAGTTGGTCTCCTGACGTCACGGGAGTGAGCTATCTTTATCCGTTGACGAGAAAAGTTCGGGGAGGGCTGTCAGACAATTTTAAATATTACCGCTCTCTCCCTCTCTTTCTCCCCACCTCCGCTTATCCCTCCCGAATCTTATCACTCCCTTCTTCTACTCATATATCTTGTCTCCTACTTTATCCTTCCCGAATAATAATAAATCTTATTTCGTAATTAAGTTTTCATAATATTTTTTTTTAGTGGTATTCTTTTTTCTTTTTTTTAAGTTGATGGTCCCGAATTCTCATTAATCTTAATGCAATATTAAGTCATTATAAAGTCTTTTTAATTAAAATCCTGACTTTCATTTTTTAATAGAAAGGGCAGATATTGATGATTGAACTAATTTTTGGACGTTAAAGAAATTAAAAAAGTATGAGCTAATTGTCAATTTTTTAGCTTATTGTTGATGAGCATAATTTTATTTATATCATTTTTTTCAAAATTTTAGGAGAATATTTTTTGTTTATTTATCTATTTCTATCCATTATATCAAATATATGTATATGAAATAAATTAGTAATGCGATTTGGAGGGGGAGGAGACTTCTCTCTACGAATGTTATCAACACAGAAGATAGTTAGTTATCTAAGTACTTTGATGAGTAACTGTCCGAAAGCCACACTGAGCAGGAAACCCGGATATAAAACGATCTATACATCATGTTTAATATAAATAGGTTTAAATATTTTTTACGGGCAAACTTAAACTAAAACCAGAAACAACTGTTCTTATATTTAAAACAATTCTCAGGCCACTGCTGATTTGCGGCTGTGAAGTCTAGGGAGCGGCATCCTTTACGAAAAAGAAAAAAAAACAACAATCTTTTCAAAATAAAGTCCTAAGAATCGCAGTTAATGCTACTTGGTACATATGTAATCGCCAATTTCATCGCGAATTACAGATGGACTCAATAGAGTTACATCAAAAAACGGTTCATGAAGTTCCACTCCCAGTTGCCGACAAAAGGAGCAGTGACCTACAACCTGGGAAACCCAACCTAAGCCCGAAGACTGAAGCCCAGACTGCTGCATTCTGTTATAAATTTCAATAAATAGAAAATTAATTCATAGTCACACTACCTCTATTTTAATTATTATTATTATTAATTTTTTTTCTCTCTTTTCTTCTATAGTCCCTTTTTCAAATTAAGACCCACCAGGCCGATCTGGTATAAAATAAAGAATAAAAAAATACGGGCAAACAGATGATTTAATCAAAAACTGTCCGAGAAAAAGGTACGGGTGTCGACTTTCATAGTTTCATCAACATTAATTTTAAACTATATCACGACGGGCATGATTTATACTTGAGATTTGCTGATAACACCAACATTTTAATACTCACATTTACAAAAAACCCATAACCCAACAATTGTTGCTTTTACAATAATATTTATTCCATTATCCAGTGGATCTTATCTTGAAAGTACAATTCCTCCACGGACTTTGCGCAGTATAAGGAATGCATAAGACATTGTATTTACTAATCCATAAGCGACTTAACAACGTTAGGGATTAATCCTTAAGATGATGATGAATCTCGTATGTTCATGAGAGCACGCAGTCAGTTGCTAATACATACAATATTAAAGGGAACTGAACATACCCTCTTCTAATTGAATGTTTTTTGCATGTGTTTCGGGAACAAAGGTGCTCCTCAATCCACAAAGTAAGAAGAAAAAATCTCATGTTTAATTAATATTATTGATGTAAGTGTTTCAATCGCTAAATTAATAAACGTTTTAAATTAAAAACAGATTATTCCCACATCATAATTTTGGAAAAATCATTTTAGAAAATACATTTATTGTTCTATAAACGAACTTCTGGGAAAATCAAAAGTATCTCAAGAACTAATTTTCAAACCTAATTCCTAAAACCGTACAGTAAACATTGATAACAATCTTTAAAAAAGTGAAATATTTTGCAAAAACACAACCTAAAAAAAAAAATTTGTATCAATAATTTAAAAAATCATTTATTATTTACAAAAAATTATATCCATCTTGTGAAATCGTAATGTTATTTCATTTAAATTTTTTCAACACTTTTTTTCTTATAATATAGTCCAGGGAAAGCAAAAAGAAAACCACAGTAATGCTCCTAAATAAATAATTAGTTAGACATTCGTCTAATTACCAATAAATTATTTTCATCAAATTATAAATTCTAATAATTTCTATAAACACATCTGTAACAAGTTTATTTTTTATAATTTAAATTCTCAAAAAATTTATGCAATTCAGCTATTTAATTATTTGTTTTTAATAAGAAACGTACCCTAATAATATATAATATGTGAACCTAAGAAAATATTTTTCAATATCATATTGAAATATATATATTTTGTAATGTAAAAATATAAAGGGTGAATTTATGTTATTGCAGAAACCTAATGTCTGAAAAATCAACATGATCTTTTGAAAAAAACTAATTTAATCATAAAAGTGGAAAATATAAATAATAAAAGTCATTTAGCCACTCCTGACACAATCAGGAATCAAACCCACTCAAAATTTTATCCGATCGGAAGGTTGTACAGAGCAACCATTTTATATGCAAATAAAATATTTTATATTCCAGAATGCAAAGTTCAATCATATAGGTGGTTAATGGAAATTCGATAATAAAATGTAGATGAGAGGAGACGCAAGGGCTTCCTTTTAATGGGCCATTGATCTAATAAATGGGCTTTTTAAAGTGAACCGACACTAAAGTTAATAATTACCCCCTCCCCTCACCCTAGCCTGGGATAGTCTACAAGAAACTTAAACCCGGCTTCTTAATTAGAACTGGCCACGTCTTGCGCATTAATTATATCAGCTAATTTTGCGCAAGGTGAAACGTCAGGGGGAGGTCAGGTGACGTTTTATTAAATGTTTATTCCTCATTACCATAGCCCTCTTAATAATAGATGTGCTAACGTGAGACCGCAACCACCGTCTTACCTAGTCTACAGCGCAGGGACTAAATATAATCAGTGAATATATTAAATTTTTATTTCTTAAAAAAATATATTTATATAATAAAAATCTAAATTTTAAAAAAAGTCTGTCAATTAGGTTATTACAGCTTTCTCAAAGAATATATATATATATTGTTTTTATGGCTTTCATTCTATTTTCTAAAAATTAAATGCCCATTAAAATTATAGCTTTTTTGCACCTTTATAATACGAAGATCATCGATAAACTATATTTTAAAATTAATTTGTTGTTTGAAATTTTTTTTCTAATAAGTTAATTGGTATCTGTTTATGTCTCAACACTCGATATAACATCATCAATAGTCCAACGTTTCGGCCTATTCGGCCTGAAGGACAATCTTAAATATAAATTTAAACCTAAGATCCAATTCTTTAAACAACCTTTTGTAGGACATACTGCCCTGGTTATTAATTACAAGTCAAATTACTTTATTTTTTCACAACTTCATTAATTTTTAAACTTTTCATTTTTAGATCAAATTAACACTATCAACTATCATATACACAAACTATTTTTTTTTTAAATATACTTTGTATCCAGGAAAACTACTTTTTTTGTAATGTTAGGCGAAAATAGAGTATGAAATTTGATAAAATCTATAATAAAAGTTTAATATATAAGATTAATTGTCATAATTGTTAGGGGGTATATATTGAAGAAACTTCCAAAGGATTAAAAAATTAGAGCTGAGCATCATAAAGGTAATTGCAAAAACTTTTAAAAAACAGGTCACTGCTGATGTACGGTGGTAAAGTCTGGGGATCGGAACCCTTTACGAAAAGGAAACAATCACAATCTTTTCCAAATAATGTTCTTAGAATCACAGTGGATGCTCCTTGGTTTGTAAGAAATGCCTAATTGCATTGGGAATCGCAAATGGAGTCAATGGAGGATTGCATCAAAAACCGATTCATGAAGTTCCACTCCCAATTACCGACAGTTAAAGGAGCAGTACAACTTGGGAAACCCAACCTCGACCCGAATACTGAAGCCTAGGCTGCTGCAGGACATCCTGTTATAAATTCTGTAGTTGTAATTTTATTATTGACATAATTTCTATTTTATTTATTTTCTATTCGCCCTTTTTGCAAATTAACTTTGTTTTTTCCCATTACAGGACAATTATTTGTTTTTGTCTATGAATGTTGTTATTAACTTTACTTTTCTCTCTTATTAAGAATTATTATTTCTATCTACTTATTTTATCACATTTTTTTAAAAATTCTAACGTTGTATCTAGTAAGGAGTGTTCTTTGTACGAGACTATAACCCCCCTTCCATGATCAACTGTTAAACAAAAAATGTAACTGTTATATAAACTATGTAAGGCCGATCAGGCCGATCTGGTATTAAATTAAAAGATCATTTTTACACTATTTGCCTTTCTTTCTTCGAATCGTGACAAATAGGACAAGCCATTTTATAAATACTAGATCTTAGGATAGCTGAATATAAACTGGAAGTAGCGGTTAGTTTCAAAAAAGTTGCATATTTAAACTATGTAATGAGTTACCATGATATTTAGCAGTGTAGTGTATTATTATTTATTTATAAAGGAATTACTTATCAAGCTGAATGAAAACATTCCGTAACCAAATGAATGATAATGAAAGAGTTATTAGTCCTGAGCTCATACATTTTTACAATGTTTTTTTTTTATGTTCTCTGCATTTCGTAACACAACTTTTGTCATTATGCTTATTTGTTTGAAAGCGTGCTTACAAAGCGTAGCAGACTAATTAACGTTACTAGAGAGGGACCGAGGACAAAAGGCAGGGAGTCAGTTGATGAAATTAATATTTGAGAGAGGCGTATCCATGGGGAGTGGCTCTGCGCAGTTATGAATCGACAGAGCTATGAATGAGAGGTGAGACACAACAGGTGTGTTCGGTCGATACAGGATATCTTTAGTACCCACTTAACTTTCAACACACATCTTTATTTTTCTCATTTTTTTATAGCACCCCCCCTACTATATTCCATTTCTTCTTTTTGATCTTTGTGTACTTATGAATAAACATTCCGTCAGAGAATCGCATCCTACTGGTTGACCCGACGAGCGTTTTCCGTGTTGTTGCTAAAATAGAACGTAATGATGCGCCACTAGAAAAATTTCATACTGGAACAGGATTATTCCACAAAGTATAGTTATGTTATTTCATTATTTAGAAGGATTGTTTCAGTTTACAAACAGCTTAAAAGAGAATAAATTAATTTATGTTTTGTAGATTCAGTTCGATTATCATTCAATTTTATCTTTCAATCGATCAGATCACATAATTTACCTTGCAATTTATACTTTTTTTAGTTATACATAAATAATAATAAAAATAATAATCAATTGATATATCAAATAATTAATTTAAATTATTAACCAATATGTTTTTTTAAGTATTGTCATTGAAGCTGTAATTATTTGATTAAACATACAAACATTTACATAAATCGTTATTGTAACATGATTAGATGGTTTATAGAAATGATTTGTGACCGATTCCAGTTTAAATGTATATGATAAATTTGTAGTACAAGACTAATAGTTAAAAAAAATATATAAAACTATTATAATTACTTTAATAATAATAATCTTATTATCAACGATGCATTATATAACTAGCACCATGCTGATTATTAAGGATTGAAATTAATTTGTATAGATAGATTATAAAAACTAATATCGTCATAGTAACCATGGCAACATCCATACATGTATCTAAAAATTCAATTTATTTCCATTTTACCGTCACTCTTGATTATTTTATAGGACTTTATTTGTTAAATCCTAATTTCTTTAAAATCTTTGGCTTACAAATGTTACATCATGCATTATTACTATTGCATCCATAGAATTAATTTGATTTTAGTATAGGAAAATATTACATATATATGTATCCATCTATTTTCACAATAAGATATGGTTGATTATTGCAACAAAAATAAAGGTGCTTTACTGAAAGCTATTTTGAAAATTCGGAATTCTTCCGACCCAAATGCATCTAAATTAAGTATAATTTCAAAAACTTTGATCGGAAACTTGTTACCATAAATATCAAGTATTGTGCACTTATTCAAATTAAAGTAAGTAAAGAACTGTCGGAGGGAGACGAGGCGAAAAGTACTTCTGTAAGCTAGATGAAGTAGAAGAACAAGGCGCTAGGTAATACAGTTTTGCAACATAGTTAAGTGTTGCACGATTATACAAGCCCCTTTAAGATTCCAGCAATAAAAAAAGTATTATTATTTAAGACGTGGTATTTCTTTATTTATTTATTTCATTTTTTTTTATTTTTAGAACCCTTAATCTGAAAAAAAAACTACAAGTAAAATAAGAACACATACATATAATTCGGATATAGCTCCTTGTTCTGTAGCGATATATAGAGTGCTGAATAGAATAAACATTCAAATTCTAAAAATAATAATAATTATAGCAAGATTATATTTTTAAGACAACTATTTCAAATAGAAAAAATAAATATTAATTCTTTTATCGCCATTTTGCGAGAGAAATTGAAAATTTATGAGAGAAACATTCGAAAATAATAATAAAATATGGTTTATCATAATTTCTAAAAATTGTGTTAAATAACGTTATAAAAAAGTCACAAAAAAATAATTAGGATTTTCACATTTTTTCAAAATGTATTATTTCTTGTTTTGCCAAAAAGCATTAAAGACAGCATATTATTACAAGAAATATTTTTATTATTTTTTTTTAATAATATTTTAAGGAATTGTAAAATTAAAGAGAACGATAAATATTGAGTAATACATTAAAAATTAACTTTTTTTTATTTATCTCAAAATTATAGTATTCATTCAAAACAATTGCATGTAATGGAGAAAAGAGATTAACTAAGAAGTTGAGATATACACATTTAGGAAACATAATGGTATTAGCTTACCATAAAAAAAATCGCACGCTGTAATTGACCGTTTACAGACAGAAAAAATATTTTTACAAACATCATATACTCTAATGACATATGAATTACAACTAAACATATGATTAAAATATTAATGCATAATGTGAAATAATTATTTTTATATTTCTTAGACAAACGTTGGTCATACTTGTATTTCAATTAATAAAAAAATTATTTTAAATTATTCAAACGAATCTATGAATTATGTATTTAACAACTTGTAAATCAAATCAAATATTGATAAATCAAAACATAGAGGAAATTAAAGTAATTAAAATTTATGCCTCTAAGCAATCAGTTTATACATCGCAGTTAATGTAATTTATTCAAAATCAAATAAGTATATTGTAAAAATTTTGGATATATTTTTTTCATATCAAATTTATCCTGAAAACAATATTATGGGAGAAATATATAAACACTGAAACACTATCCATCCTTACAAAAATACATCCATCATACCCTTTACTATTATTTGATAAAATTACATAAAAATAGTTATAAACAATAAGTTATACACAATATCCTACTTAATATATGAATTCTTAATATCATACTTTACCAATAAAACAATATTCTCATATCGATTTATATGATAAAAACAATTCACTAATGATAAATGCAATACTGTTAAAGATTTTTGATTCACATACTCTTAATTTCATGTTTAAGACACTGTATTTAATATATCTTTACAATGTTTTTCAATTCAGTTTTGAAAATCAGGTAAAACCGTATTAGGTAGGTTTATTTCAATACATTTAATAAAACGTGTAACAAATATATAAACACTTTTAATTTAATAAATCAAATTAATAAGCAACGGGAACGGGCGAATCAGTAGCTTCGAATCCGGCTGTGACAGATAATTATCATCTGTTTCACTATAGCCATAGAACAGCTCTGTGGGTTCGGGAGCACTCCCAGGTCCGACTAGCCTCATAGAGTGCTTATTCTTAACTGGGTAACGATCTGGAGATCGAGCGTGATTCTGATCGAATCCCCTCCTTGCACAACCGTTGGTCTAGTAATAGTACTTCCTGTATCTCATGTGTTATAGTGGTACAATTTTTTTTTTATTAAACGTATATTTATCAATTTAATAACGTATAAGTACGAAACGTATACTTAACAACATACTTGGAATTTTGTTCCAAAAGATAAGCTTAGCTCATAGAAACTTTTCACAGTTTCAAAAAAGTTCAAAACTTAAAAAAAAATGTCACCAATTTACATTATTGTCAATCACCTTAAATTAATAATACTTAATTTTACTATGTACACCTTACAGTATTATATATTCATTTATCACCCAACACTCTTGAGTAAGGAACGGCACGAATCCGATTCCGACTGGAAGGACTTTATTTTCGTGTTAGACTCACAGAATATACTTCGAACATCTTATCTGGCTCGAATGAGATTATAGAATATTTTTTAAAATAAGATATGACGACCTTTAGTCCCGTTAAAAAATATATATGTAATCTCAGTGTTGCAAAATAAATATTCATTTACTACAAGCAATTTTATCTTACAGTAGCATTTTTTTCCTCAAAGAGAAATGTAGAGAGAGAATTTTTTTGTTGCGATTATGAATGCAAATCAATAAATGTAAATGTATTCAAAGAAATATGTAAATACTTCGTGTCAACTTACAACTGCTACACCTCAATTAAAAAAAATATATAATTCTCCTTCTTCTAAAATTCGAAAAAGGTGAGAGTCTCGGTACTAATTTTCGAGGAAGGAATATTTAAATTAATTAGCATTTTTATAATTGATACATAAGACCAAATTAATATAATAAAATAAAATTATCATAATTTCTGTCCTATGTTAAGTTATTTTCTTTTGCTTTCTTTTAAGCTGAAAACTTGCTTTGGAAAACTTTATTTGGGTTGGTACGTTTGTTAATGTACTGAATCATAATTGGAGGCATAAGGTTCGAGTCCGACTGAGGTTTAAATTTATTTTCTATTATATTATTTCCGGATCGGCTCGGATATCAGGAAAATATCATAGAGCATTCCGAGCTTAGAAGCAAGGAAGAAAAACCTGGTGGTTGAGGTATTAACATAAGCTGAATACACCAACTTACAATCCGTAATACAAGTAGTACGTCCTTACCAAATACTTAAATACTTCAAAAGTTGTGGGGATTGTCTTTTTTAAGGGAAAAAAAGGAAATCTACGATAAATGTATCCCTTTCCTCAAAGAGAAGTTCCGTGAGGGCTTCGGAGAACGAGACTTCAACCTGAGAGGTCTCTGGTTCGGAGCCCGTGGAACGATACCCAGCACAACTAGCAGCTTCATGGAGGAGCTCGGGGTCGATGTCCAGGACGTGGCTAGGTTGATAGAAAATATAATACTTGACTCCCTGGGAATCATACACCACCATATGCATGGAAATTAATGAGTATGGGAGTTTATCCAAAAGTGGGATGGCATGTATGCATCGCATATCTTATTTGTTGTTTTACTTACTATTTTTTATTATTTTAAATATTTTAATATTTGTTATAAAGGGGAATTGTTGATCAAATGAAATAGGGGTTGTGAAATGGAAGGGAAAGAAAAAGAAAAGGAATAAATCGAAAAACTTGTAGTTAGTTTGTAGACTGGTATTAATTGTAAAAGAAAAGTAAAAGAAAACCGTGGAAGAAAAAAAAATGTTATCTATGTATCATATTATATCATGTAAAAATATGTAACTTATATTTGTCCAGTCACGGATTGATCAGTATGCTGTAATGTAACAGCCCGATATATTTGGGCAGCATGAATAAAGTATTTCTTTCTCTCTCCTTCTCTCTAATTACATTATGTAAAATAAAGTGTAATTACTTTTTTAATACGTACATAAAAGAACATTTCTTGGTTATAATGGTGATTATGAATATCTTTTAAAGTTTATCATGGGAAAAGATAAGACGCTGAATTCAAAATGTTAACCTATGATTAGACTTTAGTCTAATAATTGTTTTTATTATATTTGTAATTGATTTTATTCATATAAATGTGAATTCCTATAGTGTGTAAAATTTACCATTTATTTATATCTAGCATCACTTTATTACACATATAATCTATAGTAACAAAACTGGTATTTGTTGAAAACTAAGTATGTTGAAACATTCAGAAATGGGCAGTATTCAACAAACAACATAGACGACGCATTGATTTCTGTATAGTTTCAATTGACAAGTCGGGATGATATATTGTACTGATTCAATCAAACCTTTGGAATGTTTTGATTCACAGTTCTGATTCCCGCTTTTGTTCTGAGGAGACTACCCTTGATATATCGAAATCCTGAAGTGGGCACAAATCAAACACCTACCATAAACACTGGGTGGCGTAGATTGCCGGCATTCAGAGTCTAGAATTCACCATTCACTATCAATCCGAAACACAATCAGACAACTCGACGTTGATATACAGCGGTTATTGAAGATCCAATCCTGTATATAACCACTCCAGGGTACAATTACTCAATATTTTTAGGTCCGTGGAATGAAATGATTAAAAAGAGATCGTTAGATATAAGAGCCGCTATTTTTAAAGTGTTGACCTAAAAAGGAAATTAACCCCACTGACCTTTCCTTGATTGTAGATACGTCACTGCTTAACAGTTCCGTAACCTGATTTAAAGAAATAAGTAATGGCGTTCTTTTAAACATTTACGTAAAAGATAAAAAAATATAATAAATAAATAAAAGTAATAAAATACTAGTTCAAACATATCATTCATAAACCTTTTTTATTTATATTTATTCGAAATTAAAATATCTGCATTAATATAGTATTTTTTCAATTAATCAATTGATATATTTTTTTTATTTTTTTATGGCAATCTAATTTTTATTTTGATAAATGTACGAAAAAGTTTTTAAAAATTGAATAACTATCCCTTTTTTCTTTTTTACACATTCTTCTAGCAAAGATTTAAAAATAATCAATACTTTAGAAATTCTTTTCCTGTTTCATTAATTTTCGGTTATAAACTTACAGATTTTAATAGAACTCAATTTAATTAGTTGATTGGATTGCATAAAAAATACTTTGCGAACAACCCTTTCAGTTCAGATCGACTTAAACGTTTTTTCTCAGTGATACTAACATCAAGAAAAATATCTTCTGAACCTTAAAATAAATTAAGAAATTTATTATTTTAATGAAAAAAGTAATTTTTCTTGTATAGATACTTTTTATTCATAATCAACTATTTGATTTGACAATTTGGTTATGAGGATATGGTCTGATGTTTTTAATCTATAAACTACTTATTTCTGTTTCTATAAATCCATAAATGTTATTTTGTCTTTTTTTTAAAACTAATTTATCATTTCCAATTATATATTTAAAAATAAATTCACATTGCTTTGTCCCATATCACTAGTTCTAACGCCGTTTTTTAAATATTCCTCGATTAAACTATCTTGAAGGTATTAAGGATTGCCATTTTTTGTGTCATGATCTCCTCTTGTGAGATCGTGACATGTCGTACATCGACCAACCTATTCGCTATAATTGTCTGTTTAAAAAGTCAGATAAGTAAGGCTACCATGGAGGACGGTAGTGGAGGGTTTCATGCCGTTAACTTTTAGCACGATTTTCCAATAATGACCAAAACTTCAGATATTTTGTAATTTGTATTATGTATTTGTATGTATGTATTGTATAAATTTAATAATAAAGGAGGTTACGGGTTTTTATTTCATCTTTCATATTTGCTAGCGTTTCTACTAACTATCATAAAAAATATTTTCTACTTCTCAATTTCAACCACAATTAATTACTATATTCAACTTTTCTGATAAGAAACTGTTGTTTTTCCTGTTTTTATTAAACAAATAATTATGGCTCAGTAATTTCCCTCTTGCATTAGTCGTTAAACGAATATAATAATTGTCTTTACTATCAGGAGAATAATGGTTTTCGTAAAATTAATTTTGCATAGACCCTGTAAAATGAGCTTCTTTCACCCTATGCAAACCCCTCTTTACTCATAAATTATTTAATAATTAAGAAGAGGCGTCTTTATTTCTTTCTATTTTTTTTTTATTTAGTTTTTTTTTTTAAGAATAATTTCCGGTAAACATCAATATTCTACCCCGGAAAGGTTCAACTTATATATATAAAAAAAAAATAGCGTTTTTCTGTTTTCTGCTTTCCAAATAGTTCTTTACTTTAAAATTATTTACAATACATTTACTTTACATAAAGTGGGAAAAGTGCTAAGAGAGACGATTGACGACCATGTTTCCAATAACAATGCAGCAGGACTATATAAAAGAACCCTGAAGACGGAGGGAGTCTCCGAAACGTCATTGTTAATTTAAATAATTTAAAAAAAGAAACACTTGGAAACGAGAAAAACAAATCACTAAAAATTTATTCAATTTAACAATAATTATCTATTTAATAGTTTTTTAATAAACAAAATTTGGAAGGCGCATCATACAACCTTCACTTATTACCTTACTATTTTTCGCAGCAGTGTATTCATAATATTTTAGAATTATATTATAATTGTTTTAAATTCTGTTTTGGTATTCAATAGTTTCATAATAATCATTAATATTTAATTTAAAATTTAGAGTATCAATAACCCCATTAAAAAAATATATATAAACAAAAAATCAATGAAAAAAAAAGTACCACGGAAATAACTGTATCTTATACTCCCATTTCTGGGACTGGATTTTATATTGCACATCGCCGTAAACATGTCAGTGGATTTTTAATGTTTTCCTCTTTCTCCATCCTCTCCATCAATATTTGTATGGAATAAAATATCTGATGTTTATTTATTGCAATAGTAAATTAAATATTGTTTACCTTAATATTTAACATCCAAATGTTAGATATCTACAAACATATATAAAAAAAAAAATGTTAATAATACACTTTGTAATGGATAATATATTCCTTAAACATTTAATTTCCAAGTCATAGCCAAGATTGGGTATATGCCTTTAGAATTGTCAATAAGACAATTAAACCAACTGTCACTGACTGCAGTACATCAATATAAAGCCCACTTTATACGACCAATGAGTTATTGAACGTGGCACATGCATGTATAGCTCAGGTGTCAATATTATTTCTACAATATATCTAATATCATCAATATATTGACCATATACAAGGCGTTCGAGTAAAAACGTGGATATCTATCTACTAATGTTGATTTTCACGACGCCAACTGGCAGCCCGGGCCTTTAAAGAAGAGGCAAAATATAATAAAAAAAAAGTTTCAGTATTTTAAGCTTTTAAAAGTTAAACAACATTAGAAAGTAAAATCAAATAATAGGTCTACCAAGAAGTTCTATTAGTCCCGGTTACAAGTATGCGTGATACGCAGTCATGTACCCATGGCTACTTCCATGAAGTTCATTTATGCAACTGTATTTTTAACGTATTCCAATAACGAAGAAATGCTACAGAAACATGTATAAATTTATTGAAAGTGTTCTGATAAAACTGTAGATGTTTAATAAAATGTGAAATTGGTCATTTCGACCTTTCTGGTAAGCTAAGCTAATCAACCACCTTTAATAAACGATGACACCCTCTAGATCATGTTAGAAGAATATCTGTTGTTTTTTTTAAACAACAATCGGAGAATGCATATATTATTTCTATGTATGATTTCTCTATACATTGTATAGGCTTGATCCGACTCAACACACCGCTGATTCAACTGTCAAATCTGAACGGGAAGCTATTGCTGATCGAAAGACAGCAATTGGATTATAGCCAAGCAGTACTTTCTGGAATGAGGTTGGCCATATTCAATAGGAAGGAATTCATACTGCTTCATGATAACACCAGGGAATACGTACACATATTGCTTTGAGTTAGAAGTCTGGGAAATTTTGAAGTATCCACTAAACTCCTTGGACCTAGCACTTTCCGAACATTACCTGTTTTTTTCCTTCAAAATTAAAAAAACCAAGAAGATATCAGACAAGCACTGATTCAATTTTTAGCTTCTAGAGATAAGACTATATTTAAAATATTTAAAAAACTCCAAAACTAACATTAGTAGGTCTTCATTCATAAATTCTTAACTCCGCATCTAATGGCGTTACGAATTACATTTTAACGATGAAACATTTGTATTATATTAAAATAGGCGATAACCTGAATATTATGGCATTAATTATACAGTGATTGCTTTGAGTTTAATTCAATAGAATAGATTAAAAAAAAATTTTTTTTAAAGGATCCGATGAAAGACATATTTCATCAGAGGTCAACGCTAATAGTACAATTTCATGGCCCCTTTATCGCGTGTTTATGCTTACTTTTTCCAGAAACACATTTGCTAAATGAGGAAAACCTGGAAAAAATTAGGAAAATAATAGCGGTATTATCTATTGAATAATTAATTTGTTTAGCTAAATTATACTATGTAATTGTCATATGGGATAGAGTAGTGATGGAGCAGGAGTGTCACCTGTAATCATGGCTAAAGACATCATGGAGGTACATCTATCTGGAAAATTACTATAAAGCATTTTTTTTTAAATGTACATAATTTGAGTCTTAGATGCGTTATTGATTAGTGTTAAATTTCTGTTCGAGTTTTAGCAGTGGAGAGCTTCACCACCCAAGTCTAAGAAAGTATGCGGCCTAAGAGCTCTCTCAGTCTCCACTGGCTTTTTATACTAATGACAAGGGCAGGAACGAAGCGCTGGGATCTCCGGGAACCCGGCTTTGCTTTTCCCAGCTATGTTCTGAGCACCGGCTCTAAGCAACATATTGCATATAATTACGAACGTACATTTATTTTATTTTTCTTAAATTTAATTTTCTTCATCTTCAATACAAATTATTTTATTATTATTTAATTAGCTTTTATTAGAAAATATTGTATTTGTAATTTTTTTTCTTTTATTCATCTCATTTTATTTTATCTTCTTAATTTTTTAAGTACTATTGCTATCGTTTACATTTTGTTTTGTTCTTCTTTTTCTGTTGTATACATTGATTTATACAATGAATACTTGGAACGCTAATACTTATTTCCCTTAATTTTTACAGGTTTTATTATTATTATTCGCTAATATAATATCGAATGTTTAAAAGACAATTAATATAAAGCAGACAATTGTTTTGGTATTTCTAAACTTAGAAAAGCCCCCCCCCCCCCTTAGCATCGTAAATGACGATAATAATTAGTATAATCTGCAGTAAATAAGCGTCAAAGTAGGTTATAAATATAAATAAACATTAGTCCTGGATTCCTGAAGGAAATATCTGCGTTTGTGAACTGTTTATAGTAGATTTGATATGAGGAGAAGATGGTCGGTCGGGAATGGAGTCAGTAATGATACTACACTTTAAACTTATTTATTTGTGACGACGTTTCGACCGGAATTCCAGGTCTTCATCAGGGCTGAAGAAACAAAATGAGATAACAAGCTTAATTCAGAGAAGAAAAAAAATAAAATATCTACTTTCTGATTCCTCTCCTGCTAATGAACTCGCCTTTACTTTCTTTTCTCTTAAAAAGAGAAAACTTTTTTCAACCCCGGGGGCGGAGATGAAGACATGGACTTGGTAAGAAGTCGATATTTTTTTCCTTACCAGAGCGAGGGAGCTGAAGTGACGGAAGGTGACCTGAATGGCCCTTTCTTCTATTCTCCTCTCGAGTCCGACCGGGAGATTTAGTAATAACCCGGCCATATTTAGCTCCACACTCTACCGATCCTTAAAGTCCTACATATAAATATCATAATTTTTTATTGTATTTTATAAGTACATAATTTTAATAGCGACATTATATTTTTAGGTTTGCAATATATATTTATATGCTTTAGTAATTATGTTATGTTTAATAATATATCATATATAACTTTGTTTGAGAATAGGTAACCAAAATTATAAAACAGATTTCTTTTTATACTTTTTTCCTGCATTCTTGATTCCTGTGCGACGTTTAATAATAATAATAACATTCATATTCTTTCTTTATATCTCATTCACTACATTCCCACTATAAAAGGGGTATTCATGATGTTGTGTTAAATGTTAAATGTTTTACCATGTTAAATGTTATAACTATAAGATTGTGAGCAGCCCTATTTGAAGTCATGTTAAACGTTAAATGCATAAGAGCCCCCAGCGGATTTTCTCAGCAATTTGTTGTATAACCCATTATGTTTATAACCTTCCTTCCAGACCCTCATGTTATTGTTTACTTCAGAGTGAGTGAAAAGTGGAATTTGTGTGAAACTTTAGCTTATGAACTGAAATGAAAAAATAACTTTATTCTGGGACATATGACCCCTAAGAATAATTACATGGTTCATATAGTGTGATTTTTATCTGGCGAGCGTTTACAAATTTTCAGATAGTAGAATGAAATTACATTGTTTTTTTTTCTCAAATGTATCATTAAAATTATCCATTCTGGTTTAATAACAGGGATATGAATACCACAAACACACGAAAGAACTGAGCTGTCACAACAACAAAAATGGCGGCGATCTCAACTGGTCTATTGTGTGACGTCATTCTCCATTTAACAGACCAAGTAACAGACTCTCAGCCATATTAAATGTTATTTCGTTTTACCACGGTAAAAGAAGGCAATTTTTTTCCATTTAACATGAGTTTTTCCATTTAACACGCTTTAACATGTTAAACCAAAGATCATGAATACCCCTAAAAATAAATCTGTACCACTACAATCCGCAAAGGGTAGGGATGCAGTACTTTGTAAGGAAGTATTGTTATTAGACCAACGGTTGTGTGAGGAGGAGGTGATTTGGTCAGAATCCCTATCGACCACAAGATTTTTTTTGTCAATGAAAATTGCCCACTTTATGAGGCTGGGTTGTCCCCCGAAGGTCTGCCGAACTAATGCTTGACTCGCAGCTACAGCAACATAATAAATAATTACCTGTCACAGCCGGATTCAAACCCACGTCCTTAGAGTTAGTAGCACAATGACTTCAACTGAGCCACTGCCCTTACACATTTCCACATCATGTGACATGTAAATGATTTTTCAAGTTTTAAAATGTTTTAAATTGCAGGATATTACACCCAAAATATTTAAGGCGAGTACATGCCAGTGGTGTGATAGCTACCTTTTTTGATAAAATCCGTAAAAAATTGACCGGGGGTCGATATTTTTTATTTATCGATATTTTTTCGATTTTCTTGAAAATGGCTCATATGATATTGTTTATACTTGAGATATTAATTTAAAATTAAATGGGCTTCAGAATCAGCTAGATCTCATTCTCATTTAAATAGTTTGACAGGGCTCAAATGACGAATTTAAAAAAAAAAAATCTTCCTCTAAAGTACATCTAGTTCTGTTTATTTGTAATAATTAACCGTATCACATCATCATTAGCAATGTGAAACTGATAAATGTATATAGTGGGAAAAGATTTGATGAACTTAGGGAGGTGAATATAAAATATTTTTTCCAAGTTAAAAACACACATTTCTGAAATTAAGAACACGTATTATACATTGTTAGAGAGCTATATATTAAAAAATAAAATAATATATAACACAGTCGAAGAAGTTGAGTGATGTGCATCCAATTTTTTAATACATTTGTTTTTACCTCCAGATTATTATTTCTTTATTATTATTACTATATCTTATTTCTTTATTATTATTAATATTTTTAATTCTATATTTTTTCTTTTAATTGACAGAGCTCTATTGTTCTTTACATTTTTTTCTTCATGTTTCTCTATTTTTCTTTTATTCTTCTATTATTGTATAATCATCATATAGTGCTTCATTAATAGCTTGTCATTCCATAGCATATAATGATCAAGACATAATGCAATCAGTGTAAAAAATTAATGGGTATTTTTTTTAATTATTTCTGTTTCCAATTAGGAAAACTATGCATTTGGAAATCCTTTTCTTTTCCTATATTGCATGTTCATGTGAAAAATACAAACATACATGTTAATTATAATTGAGTACCAAATTATGGTCATGAGATAGGGAATTATATAAAGGTGTTGAACTGTTTTGAAGTGGCATGGACCTTGGATTACAGACAGGATTGGGTAGAGAATTAATTAGAGATGGCTACAGTCCTATATCGTGGAATATAGTCCCGTAACAATACCACAGTGCGGTATACACACCTCATTACTGATATATCGGTTCCGTTAATATTACATCCCCCTGTAAGCTCCCTATGTTTGCCGTTTGTCTACGGATACCCGAAGCCTTGTTCGTTTGTATCCATGTGTCGATATATGAATTCGTAACAAGGTATTTGTGAAATACATTCGGCAACAACTAAATTAATTAATTACTTTTTAGATCAATTTTATAAATTATAATAGCAACAATAAAGAAAAAATATATATATATATATATATTTTTTTTTTAACACCGTACTTTGACAGGTTAAACACAATTCTTGACGTTATTTATGCATTTTGACTCTTTAAAAAAAAAAGAAGAGAATTCACATAAAATATTATTTAAAAACTAAAGAGCGAGGTGGATCAGTGAGGTACTACCAGCTCCAAGAACCCTGCAAGCAGATTGGGTTCGAATCCTGCTGAGGCAGTTAATTATTTATTCTATTGCTGTATCCGTGGGTCTCTGTAAGTTCTGGAGCCCTCCAGGGGTCCACCCAGACTCAAAAATTGGGTACGCATAATAAGAGAAAACTTTAGCGGTTGGGAGAAATGATTTTTTTCTTGAAAAAATCAGTACTTCCCTACCAAGTACTTAACCCATGACCCGTTATGAGTTGTAGTTCTTCATATTATTATTATCATTATTTTAATACGGAATGTTTTATTTTTAAGCCTACCTAATTTACCTCAAAATTATTGGGTGAGTCACATAATAATAAGTTTCAACTTTTGAACTGAAGGAAGTTTAGAATAATATTAAAATTTGCTAATAAATAATTATTTTGACCAAAATTTCACTTAATTAGTATTATTAGTGTTTATTGTTTTTGGAAGAAAAACAAATCACTGCTATAACAACTAATCTTCTAACATGTATATGCCGAAGCAATCATTCTGCGAAGGAACTAAATACGCCCTCAGCCGGAGTCATTAGGTGATGGAAAAGACAGAGAGAACTTTAATTGGACTATTTTTCTTAGACTGGGCTACAACTGGTAAAGTTTATTTTTACTGGTGACGAGATTTAGTATTCTCAGTCTAAATAAACTACAATGTATTTTTAATTCTTCCGATAGTATCGAAAACATACTTTTAGAACAGTTAAGTTCCAGCTCATATACTGGAGTTGGTTACAGAAAACGTAAAATCTAGTTCATACATAAGAACACACTAAAAATGTTACTTAGAATCCTTAAAATAAGTTCCATAAATATATTTATTATATTATGTATTATATGTTTATTTCTTGTTTGAAGTGAAAATATTTTAGGCGCAGTACAGCAGATTGGCCGAGCTCAAAATTAAAGTGTAAAGATTCCTCTTCTCAATAAACAAGTTCTACAAAGATGAAATTACAAATGTTGGCTCCCCTTATGCTGTAAATGTGAAAATTTGTACTCTATGAATCATAATAAAAGTACTAAATTATTTCTACTATCCGAAAAAAAATATATTTTTTATGAATAACTCTCATAAATATTATCTCAGCATATAAAAGCATAGATACAACAGATTACTGAACACGGTTAACTGTATTGGCCACGAGAGAAAAGTGAAGCCAAAAAGAAAGGATTTGACCACTCCCTCGTAGGTTAGGTTTATGTTGAGGGTAATAGGAATGTCCGCAATTTTAATCTAAACTGAAACAGAAGGCATCCAGTGATTAGCTCCTACGCCCCTGGAGTTTATCATAACCCCCACTTTTTGCCAGCTTATCCTCTCTTTTACACTCCTTCCTCTATGGCTGTTCTTATCAAAATACAACTTAGCATTAAGATGCGGAATTAAGCTAAGCGTTTAATCCTGCACTATATCTGCAAAAATGCGAAGCAACAAGAGTAAAACTTCTTTTTTATTAAGGCCAAAGTAAAAATATACAATCTGCTACTTAGCAGCGATTCTTATTGTAATTATAGAATGATGAATCATACTTGAATCCAACTGTATTTAATATCCAATATTTATGGGTCTGTGGGGTAACGCCTGGCATAAATATGACAATGGCAAGAGTAAGTATCATGAATATAGGAATTCAAACACAAATCGTGTAAAGCTTCGAAAAATCTAGTCATTTTCTCATTAATCTGGGAAGCACTACAAAATCATCCGTCTTGATTTGTTCTATGATCTTCCTATAAAGTCTCGACCACGCTTTGATCACAGAATATACATTTTCTGTCAGACAATATCTGCCATGGTAATAAAGAAATCAACAGACCCTTGGAGGGTTACAATCAGTTTTGACCAAAACAAAGAGGTTTGAGGAACATTAAGTCAGAAAGTGACGAACCACTCCAGCCTCGATTTAGTTAGCCTGGGTGCATTTTTAGTTACTTTTATTGAAATTGTTCAGTCGAAACGTTAACAAAGATAACAAATAAACACGGAGGAATATAATACATAAAATAATTCTAACAATAAATCTTCAAAAATATGTTTTTTTTCGGACCCTCCCATAGTCTGCGGTTTGCGAACATCCGGGTATGAACCGGTTCAATGGTTACGATAACCGATCTCGACAAAGTTAATTATTGTCATGTATGATATTTGATCCAAGCTCACTCTTCAAAATGTAATATTGACTTTAACAACTAATTAGAAGTGAGGCTCTAATAAATGAATTATTAGTCATAAAGTGACTTATTTTAACTACCGGTTCCTATGCATGGAGTATTAAAAATACATTATGGTAATACATGAGATAAAACTTTGTGTTATAAGTGACATACTCTATTTATACAAATACGTGAGTCTACGTAAGTATATGTACGAAATCGATAATTATACCCAAATACTGAGAAGTGGATACTCCACACGTAGGAAACGCACCCGCGGAGGCTTTTAGTGAAGCACCCTTCGGCTTCACTTCAGTGTATAAGAATAGCATCTGCTAACAACCGCCAACCAGGCATCAGTCAAAATTTCCTGAACAGTTTAGAGGTGAATCAAAACATCCCGCCTCAGCAAATCCTATTTCACCGCCGGCCCTGGTTCACCTCTGACCTCTTCGCCTGTTCTCTCTCTCTCTCTCTCTCTCTCTCTCTTGTATTATTGGGAAATATTCTGGAACCGGGACGCATTCAGAGATGGAAGGTGTGGTTCAGGGATGAACATCACATATTAAATTTTATATTAAACTAGGTTTCTTTAAATGAATTACTCACCATATAATTTCATTATGTTATTAATTAAAAATAAAATAAAATTTACAAAAAAATGAGTGATTCAGCTGTCTGAATTCACAATTCGAGGACACTTAACAAACTCGTCAACCTACTTTACCAACAGCTTTTCAAAACCGAAACAAAGAGAACCGAAATAAGTAAACTTGCTAAGTTTAAGCAATAAAGGAAAAAAGATTCAAATTTTTCAATCTAAACTGTTACGATTTATAATGAAAGTATGATGCTGTGTATAAAAAACCTTTAGTACTGACTTACTAATACAAAATTATTTTTTAACAACGATTTCATAATAAACTGACGGCTAACTTAACTTACTCTGTAAAGAATATAAGTATAATTTCAGTATACAATTATCTTGAATCAAACCTCAAATCAATATTTAATAGGTTCCCTACATGAGGTAAAGATCACAAATATAATTGAATAATAAACAACTAACATATACAAATTTGATATATCACAAAATAAGGGAGGTAGAAATTTTCGCCATATTGGTGCACTTATTTCTTTTTTATTTTATATAAATTATTGTATTTTTTATGTACATCTATTATACACACAATAAATATGTGTATTTACATGATTAGGAGGCTGTTAGCAGTGTAGCTCTGAGGGAGGAGTAGCATCATTTTAGTAGCCTCATCACTACAACAGCGCCGATACGTTCCAGGCTAGACGTGTTGAATTTTTTTGTGGTGGTCCCACAGACTGATAAATAGGAGGGTCTATTCTTATGAGAATACTTGGTTACCTCTAGGATAATATCCCTCTCTCCCCTCCTTCCTACATATGTCAGAAATAACCAGGTAGGAGTAAAAAAAGAAAAAAAAATGTATTCACTAACCATAATACATCCTCTATTTCATTTATTTTAAGAGAAGTAATATCGGTGTATTATTACTCAATGTGTTCGTTATAGCGGAGGGAGTTGAGGCGTCATATTAGCAACCTAATAACTGTTAGAGGCCGGTTGGTTTTCGGCCTGAGCGAAAAAAAAAATTAAAGAATTATCACTCAATATATTTTATTTTATTTTCAAAGCAGAATAAAATTTTAATTTTAAAAGCCATTGAAAGTTCAAAAACTTCAAGATTCCACACACTTCATAAGTAATATAAAAGAACTAATACTAAATCAATTTTAAATTAAATCTCCTTATAAAAAAAATAAACAAAAAAGAAATATTACAATTATTTATACTATTAATTACTATGAATAGCTTGAGACATTGCGAAGAAATATAAAATAGTACATGAATTGGTAAAATTTCTTTCGTTCGTTGGAAATCCGTTATTATTGAATGGAATCTTCTTTTTGTGTGGTTTCTTTGTAGTTTTTTCTTCTTTGATTCATTCCCACAGGGCTCAAGTCTCACAGGTCACCGTTATTTTTTGATCTGGCTTTTCCCAGGAAGAGTATCTTATTTCTTTTTTCATTTCTATTTCATACTTGTTTTACTTCTATTTTAATAGTCGAACTTTTCACTTCTAAAAGAATTTTAAATACTTATTTATTTATTTATTTTTTATTATCATTTTTTCTCAACAATAAATTGATTTCGTTATTCCTTATTTATAGTTTATTTGGTTTAGGATAAGGAACTAATGCAGGAAAGCATTTTATTTCACTAATTCTTAAAGTATTCCAGCCATGAAGCGGACAAAGGGAGGGTGTAAGATGTGTAAGCTGGTGTTTAATTACAACCGACAACTTGTTGATCTGTTACAGACCACAAACTCATGCATCCTTAACAACCCATATAATCTATCAGGGCGCTAAACACTTTCAGCCACTCAAGACATTAATTAATCTAACATTTGAATGTTTTGTTAATATGTACGCTGACATAGCACATGCTATTATGATGGGCCAATTATAAATGTATTGAAAAAATTAAATTTCATACATAAGGAATTATAAAAACCAAAATTCTTCAGGATGAGTTTCATTGATGTAACTAGATATAGTGAATGAAAATTACTCTTCCTAATGATTTTTTTTTATATTTTATAAAAAAAAAAAAACATTTGTGGAATATGACTATAATAATCGCAATTTATATAAATATAAATTAGGTAATTATCTCAACAATATGAAAGACAAAATTGATAACAAGGAAAAACAAAATGTCATTTACAAAATTGTGCAGATGTTTATGTAGGAGAGACTTTTAAAAAACTAAAAACTAGGGTTGGATAACACAAGAGATATAGTAAAAATGACAAAAATATCAGCACAACAGCACTGGCACAACATGGTATAAAATTTAAACATGATTTTGATGTTAAAAATCCAAAATGTTTAGACATAGTAAATAACACAGGAAACAGAAAAATAACTGAAGCAATATATATATATAAAAACATTGGAAAAGCTATTAATTTTAGAACAGATACCTAAAATTAATCTATTTGTTATCAATGGTAAAGATAACCTGGCTCAACAAGGTATATTAGAGCTTAGATCTCCTTATTTATAATTATGTAGGAATTTTTAATTATTAATGTTTCAGAGAAATAAACAGTAAAGCGTTTACTGTTAATATGTAAAACTAATAAGGAAACATATAATGTGATATTAAAACGTATATTTTATCAGGCAATTGAGTTAAATTTAAAAAAGAAATGGTGGTTTGTTAATTGTTTAAGAAATTTGTTAATTGTTACATGCATAGAAAATGCAGTGCCGCCCATCTATATTGGGTCGCTACACTCAATTGCTCATTATTCTTATATTAAATAGGCATAGTTAGTAAATATTATATATATATAATAATAATACATGATTTTTCTTATTGATTTAGAT